>NC_135438.1:2568382-2868382 GCF_051991255.1 Vanacampus margaritifer
TTGATATCAGACAGTATACAGCTCAAAGTCAGCTCAAAATTTAGTTTGCAGAAAAAGTCTGACCTCATATTGAAGGTCGTAATGAGAGGTTTCCAGAAATGTAATGCCACTATTTCCTTGCATGATGATGTAATAACCCCCCAAAAAACACCCTCTACAAACTGTACAACCTAATTTGCTGTAGTCAAACCAAAAAAAGCATGTTTTTTAATGTTTGAAATTCTTCACTGTTCACGGTTGTACGTCAAATTAAAGGCCTTGATAATTAGTAATTAGTTGTAAAGTACCCTAATTTGATGAAGTTACAACATTAAACATGCCTCTTTTTTTCTTCTTTTTTTTGCTCAAAAAGGTCACCACTCTGCCGCTTAATCAACACACAAATTAGCACCAACTGAATTTGCAACAAACCATATAATTGTACATGTAATTAAATGCCTTGATGAGAGCTATCCAGATATCAAAAATGATCTTTTTTATGCTTCAAAAAGTCTTACACACTTATTAAACTCGCAAACTAAATGTACAACAAAACACATTGAATCATACATCAAAATTAGGCTACGTTTACACTGCAGGCAAATGCAACCTTCATCTGATTTTTTTTTTTTAAATCTTATCTGGATCACTTTCAAATGTAGTCCTCGATCGGATATACATACAGATTTTTGCAATGTGACCTCAAACAAAACAAACATTTTTTGCTTGATGAGGTCACCACCACCATCTTCAGTCATATGTCTAATTAAAGGCCTTGATGAGAACTATCAAGATATGCAATTAGTTTGTCAATGTGATGATGTAATACAATCTTTCCCAGATTAGCACAAAGTAAATGTGCAAACCCCATCAAGCCAAAAGTCGAATTAAAGGCCTTGGCAAGGGGTTTCCAGTTTGGGGGTATACATTTGTTTATCAGGACCAAAAAAAAAGTTTTTTTTAAGCTAAACACTCTCTATCTCATATCACATCTACAAATCCGACAGACTTGACTGACTCCGCCCCCCCTGATGTTTCCAAGGAATTTGGAACCTGCCGTTCACTCCTAACAGTGACTCCATTGTTGTGATAGCGGGGTTAAAAGACCACCGAAGAGATTAAAAAATAATTTTTGAAGAAAAAAAAAAAAAATCATTCTCCTTGGAAGCTTTAGTTCACTTCGTCATCTCGCTGTGATCTTGAACACACACTAATTAATACACGGTGACACAGTGAAAGCCGTGACATTAGATGACGGAGGAGGCGTTTATGTTAAAAATAAAAAGTGCCACATTTGACGCCAACGAGAAAATATGGCGACTGTGCCCACGCGTTAATTAAGTACTGAGAGCGTTTGCAGCTGCACAAGTGCATGCGGCGCACACACACACACGCACGTCAACACACACACATGCACATCAATGTGTATGAGCACAATCAAAATGTCAGACGTAAAGGAAAGCTTGAAGAGTCCTGAATTCAAATGTTGTTGTTTTTTATTTTATTATGATTTTACTTTGTTATTATGATGTTATTTTTGTTGTGTTTATGTTTTAAGTATAGATACAGTAGATGTATTGCTACTTTAGCATTTTACACAGTTTATGTTAGTTATTAGCAATCAGTGGATGCTAACAGTTAGCCACTAGCTAAAATTTGTTTTTGATCATCAGTGGCTGAATGAAGCCACTAGACATTGGCGGAAACTAACTCTTAACCATTAGTTGAAAGCTAGGTTAGCCTTTCGCTACTAGTAGTTAAATTGAGCTATTAGCCATTGGATTAAATTAACTTGTGGATTTTGGGCCACTAGAGAGGTTATTATCATAGATTTTGATCACTGGTGTTTGAATACAGCTATTAGCAATTGGCTAAAACCAACTAATAAACGTTAGCCGAAGTTAGCTTTTGACTAGGACTGATCGAATCTAACTATTATAGCCACTAAAAAGAAAACAAAACGTAAAACTTTTTAATCCGGATCTGAGTGTAATAAGGAGTTATCCGCCATTCATATTAAAAACATGTTATGATGTTAGCATTTGTGATGACCTCTTCTTTGCCCGTCCACCATCGTATGACAAACGCGGAAGATTTTCTAAACGTGCCATCGCTAAGCTGCTCTATGTTAAAACTACATAAGCGACAAAAGCTAGGATGAGGGGGGGATGCGAGACAAAGATGACAAAATAAACCCGGGAAGAAGATTTAAAACTCTAGTGACATTTCTACTGACGGCCATCTTGACCTTCACTCCCTGCATGTGTGTGTGTGTGTGTGTGTGTGTGTGTGTGTGTGTGTGTGTGTGTGTGTGCTCGCATGTGTGTCTCAACGTGCACACACACTCGGGTGGGCTTGACACCTAAGTGATGGTGACAGAGGAGAGCGAGACGGAGGGCCCGAAGCTCGGTCGGCCTTCATGCAGCTGCCCGTGTCACCATTATCATGTGTGTGCATTTGTGAGAACACGTATATGTAATATTGAGCAATGCTAAATTAGCAACAAGATGGGAACAATTTTAGATGCAGCCTAAGGATAGCTGGATAGTTCCGAAGAAGTGATAGATAGATAGATAGATAGATAGATAGATAGATAGATAGATAGATAGATAGATAGATAGATAGATAGATAGATAGATAGATAGATAGATAGATAGATAGATAGATAGATAGATAGATAGATAGATAGATAGAAGCTAACAAACGGCCATTATGAAAAGAGAAAAAGACCCATAAAACTCAGGTTCTAATTAAAAGCCTGACTACAGGTGAAGACTAAGAGCTAACCTTTATTAGACCCACAATTGGAAACTATGCAACTAATTACACTCCACTCCACTACCTATGAGGCTCAGCGTGTGAGGGCGATCGGACCAGCGGGTGTTTACAATATTGTAAATCGATTAGCGAGGAATTATGTTGCTTACTCTTTGTGAATGATGTCATTTGGTATTTTGTACCGTAGCCCAAACGAAAGAAACTCACAAACTATGTGCACATTCAAGTTTTGTAAATGTAAAGGCACCTGCAATCTGTGGTATTCATGAATTGTCTTTAATACAGAGATAAAACAATGACTGTTAGAAATAGTCAATATTGTGAGTAATCCACTGACGCCGGTGCTTTGCGCTCATTAGGAGTTGTTTGATGTTTCAATCTGAGAGCGCGAACGAGATCCATGGGAGAGGGAAGACGTCTCACTCTGCTGGGAGTCGCCGCGACGGGAGAGGAAGCGGAGCGAGCTCGCTAACGAGCTCTTTAGAGGTGTAATCCACATTAGTGGCAGAGTGAGCGCTTGTTTGTGTCCACAAAAAAATGCTAGATCGGGGATTTGTTTGCCAAGCGCTTTCACACAACCGTTTCGGCTGGCCCCATTGAGAGAGATCCATGCGAGGTGGCATCGCATAACACGGTACTTATAAGTACTTTTGCATCCAAAAATACACTCTGTATCTCATTTAAAATAAACACAGCAAACCTAATAACCTGACAGCATGATCTCCAAACATGTTATGTTGCATCTGAATATGCCGTTTGAATCAGAGCTGGATTTAATAAAACAACAATTCTGCTGACATTCAACAATGTTCAACTTCTGTTTACATTGCCACCAAATATGCAATCTGGATCAGAGCTGGATTAAATGTGAATTAACCACAAATTGTCTACTGCCATTTGATTGCTGTAAATGAGCAAGTGCATGAACTTCTTCCTCTTACATTGAAAGCAAAATAAGCAATCTGGATCACATATGGATACAATTTTTAACTACTAAGCACAAGTCTGCTAAATTTTGACGCAGATGTGTCTGAACATGTTACATTAACAACATTGCCATCAAAACAATCAATCTGATTGATTGTTATTGATATATTCAGATATAAATGTCTTAAACGTGATATGTTGACAAGGTGAATATGTAATCTGGATCATATGTGGATTTGGAACTGGTAAAAATGTAAATATTGTGTACAGTTTAAAAGTTCGTTTGGAAAATATTTTATTTATTTATTTTAGCAAATGCCATACAATGAACACTTTAGTTGTGAAAGTGGATTGACGGACACATTTCAGAAGTTCAAGAGTTTGATGGATTCCCAGAGTCGTCGTATAC
The DNA here is from genome assembly GCF_051991255.1 of Vanacampus margaritifer. NCBI lineage: Eukaryota > Metazoa > Chordata > Actinopteri > Syngnathiformes > Syngnathidae > Vanacampus > Vanacampus margaritifer. Next base: position 2,572,476 of record NC_135438.1, read on the forward strand.
GGACGACGCCATCTTTGATTCAAATTGAAGTACCCTTTACTTATGTTTAGCATTTTGTGACATACTACGAAAGTACGCGATCAGCTATAATGATAACTGATGCTAACACTGTCAAATGTAATCATATTTGTTGCATTTAAGTCAAAGTTCAAATTAGCTCTGGATCGTCCTTCTTTTAGCTATTAAAATCCTTCATGTTCACAAATGGATTTTCAAGTCTTAGTGGAGGTCTGTGCCCAATTTTTGTTATCTTTGCTGTTCTTATTTCACCACAAAATCAAGGCTGACATCCTGATTTCTGATATCTAATTTAAAAAAAAAAAAAGCTTTAACACCATAACGCTGATCCCAGATTGTTTGAGTGACAGCCTCCATACATTTCCATTAGCACCTCTGCTATGGTGCCTTCTTGTTGCCACGGTGTTTAATTAGCTGCAGATCAGAAACAAAGAAGGGGCGGGGGCGGGGGGGGGGGGGGGGGTCAACAAAAGCATTTTTTAGCAGCTTTTTTTTCTTGTTTTTGGACGCTTTGCTAGCAAACTGAACTCAGACCTGGATATGACCTTAATGCTTTTCGTCAGCAGTACAGCCACAACATCCTTCCGCCAGCGCGCTTTTTGTGGCATCTAATTAACGATGTGCACAGACAAGCTAAAAATGCCTCTTTATCAGGCAGTGGGAAAAAATATTTTTTTAAATCATCAAACATAAAAGTTAAGTGACACTTTTAATCACCTTTTTTTTTTCTTTTTTTTTCAGTCTACTTTGCTACTTGAGTGTCACTAATTAACTAGATGTTATTTTTACATTGTGAACATGCAATCTAGATTAAGCTCAATCAAATCACAAACCTAATGACCTTTGACACAGATACTACGTAGTGTCTGAACACTGAAGTGTCTGTTAGATTGACTGTGCATGTGATACTGTATATAATATGCAGTCTAGAACAGATCTGGATCAACCATAAATTAACCACAATAAGCATGATGGCATTTGGCAGAGATAAAAGTGACTTAACATGTTTTATTTACATTGCGACCAAATAAGCAACCTGGATCCGATATGGATTGAAGTTAAACTAACCACAACAAATCTGATGGTATTCAACAGCAATACCAGGGTCTGAACTTGCATCCAAACATGAAATCTGGATCAGTTCTGGATCATTTAACCTAACTTAACCGCAATAAATGTGACAGCAAATCCAGTTTGAATTTGAACTAACCACAACAATTCTGATGATATTCAACAGTGATGCTTCATACTATATGTAATGTGCACATGTAGTCTGGCTCGGATGTGTATTAAATTTATATCAAACACAAAAAAAACATGGTAACAAAATACATGTTTTGTTTACATTGCATTCTAACAAGCAATCTGGATCAGATCTGGATTAAACTTCAATCAACCACAACTAAACCTCTATACATACAACAATATATAATATATAATATATATAATAATATAAGTGTCTGAACATGATATGCTAACATATTTTTTTAGTTGGGAAATATGAAAATTAGTTCAGATTCGGATTCAAATTGACTCAAATCCGACAAATCCCCAAAATATTTGTTTGTCTCAACGAGGAATTACATTGTGATCAAATACGCAATCTGTATCTAATCTGGATTAAATGTACACCTTACGAGGGTGTACACATTTGCTCAAATTTATCAAGATTTTATGTATTTTCTTTAGATTTTATAAAACTAAACAAAAATGAGGTTGAGAGCTTGTCCATTTAACTCATTGCTCCCAAAAACGTAGTAATACGGTCTATTTTAAATTTATATGTATTTTATTTTTTTATGGTAGAGCATAAAGTAGGCTTTAATGCAGCCTCTGAACTGAAGAGAACGGTTGAAGCAATTGTAGTTATTACCACAATAAAATGGCCAGCAGGTGGCAGCAGAGTATAAGAGATCAACCAGGGCCATGTTGCAAAAAGCTCTTTTCCCCGCTGTTTTAAACAGATTTGTGAATAATGATGAAATTTAGACATAATCTTATAGCAATAGAACACAATATTCTGTGGGCTTTGCAAAATCAATCAAAACAGCAGGGAGCGAAGGGGGTTGCTTCACTGAAAATGGCTGGGACTGAATGAGTTAACTGCTGTAAGTCAGCTGCCCGCTCGGCTCCATTATTGTCATTATTGCCTCGTTAGCGCAGAACGCACTGCCTCTTAATATTCATTAATTGTTCGCGGACGTCCGGGTGACGCCGCCTGTAATTTCATTAACGGTCAATTTTCGCTAGCTTGGCCATGAACAAGGAGCATGAGGGGGGGAGGGGGACAAGGAGAAGGGACAAGGATGGAGGACAAGAATGCAGGAGAGGAGAAGCATGAGGAAGGAGGATGAGGAAGAGCACAAGGAAGTCGGAGGCAGGACGAGAAGGGAGGATAAGACGGACCAGGAGGTACTGAAAGTCTTATTGTGGGCTTGTTTGAACCTGCACAATGTTTCACGATTTATGGTAGTCTTATTTGTAAGTGCACAACTTTTCAGAATTTATGGTAATCTTTAACTAATTTTTCGAGATTATTTTACTAATGAGTAATGACATTTATTTATTGGGGATTAACTATAGTTTTGTTATAAACTGCACAACTTTCAGGGGATTTATGATTATTTTATTTTAACTGACGCTAGACTTGGTTAAACCTTTGCCACTTTTGGTGGATTTACGGCATCTATATTTCAACATGCACAACTTTTTTTCCCATGATAACCTTTTTACACCTCGTGTACCTTTTACGCAATTTATGGTTGTCTAGTTGCTGGGTGTGGATAATTGTTAGCATGTAGATGATTGTATGAAATTAACAGCTAGCATGTAGCTTCTGAGCATGCATAAGTAGCATGTCCAAACCTGCCGTCTTGGTTGATCTAAAAACATTTAAATGATTGCGCATAATTTTCCACCATTTGAAACAAGAAATGCATTTGAAGAAAAACGACCCCCGCATACTCGCGGTTTGGCACCCGTGGTTTGCAATATTCAAAGATTTTTTTTCAATATTTTAGGGGGGGTTCTAGAATTTTTTTCCTTATTTTGTGGGTAAAACAAATGCAGTATTGAATGTTTAACATCAGGTTTTATGGGGGTTGTACTATTTTTTTATTTTTTATTTTTTTTTACTGTCGATGCAGTTCAGTAGGCTCGTTCATTATACATGGATTTTCACTATTCACGGGCTGGCCTGGCCAAAAAGCGGCGGTAGACTATTATTTTATATATTTTGTATATTTTCCTTCAATCTGCCTGACAACGTGAAATAAAGATCAGAAATCACTGCACTTCTTTTTTGTGGAAACAAGAACATCCACATAGCGCACATTCTTGACCAAATCCTACCCGACATTAACACAATCCACCAACCGTTGACCTTCAGCCTCCAAGAAACAAAACACACACACACACACACACACACACACACACGTTTTGTATCGTATGCCATATCCTAAACTGGTTTTTACACACGCGCACATTCAAAAAACACACACACCGACTCCATGACAATGATCAAAAGGTGGGGGGGTGGAGCAGCTCAAATATGACCTTCCATACAAAGGAGGCCTTTATTGAAAAAAGGAATTCACCAAAAGGTGGGCGGGTCCGAGTCAACAATTTGTGTGCGTGTGCGTGCGTGTATGTGCGTGTGTATTTAGTCAAAATACTCCCAACCTCGCATGAGCTCACATGGTGTCAATGTCCAAAGAAGCCAACCAAGCCCAGGCAGGGTTCACGTAACTTGCTAAACAAAAGTACACGCACACACACACACATAATAGAAGGTTTACATAGATTTGGGGCAGACTTAGTTAGTAGTTTAGCCTGTAACTTTTCGATAGCATGTAACTTCATTAGCATTTAGCTCCCTAGTACTGAGTGGCAGCGAGTGCGCTAATGCTTGTCTGTAAGTAGATGAGAGTAAGCATGTAATAGTTGGGATGTAGCCTGTCACTTTTCGATGGCATGTAGCTTCTCAATAGCATGTAACTTCCCATTAGCATTTAGCTGCTTGTTAACACATAGCATTCTGGTTGGCACCCCCTCAAACATGCACACAGATGCCAGTATGCGTGAGCGTGCGTGTGTGCGTGCGTGCGAGTGTGTGCGCAATTGTAATGAGCAGTCAGTGCAAAGATTTACAGCATACAGACCTCCCACTCTAATGCATTCACCATGGAATTTTTTGTTTTGTTTTGTTTTTTTCAAAGAAGGAAGCAGATGAGAGGGTGGCGGTCGATCTGGAGGTGTGGGGGGTGGGGGTTGGTCCATCTGTGCATTTCGATGGCAAGCATGCGCGGCGGGACTTGGGGGTAGGCGAAATTTTATCCTGTTAACGACATGGGGGGATGCACGCCAACGTGATATGCAAACAAATCTGGCATTTGTTCCTTTAGCGATGATGGAAATAAATCTAATTGAAGCTGAGTTAGCATGCTACTTAGCATGTTAGCTTAAAAGACCTCAAACTAGCTTGTGAGCTGGTGGAACACAAAAAACAACAGGGTGCCAAAAAAATGAACTCATTCATGTACTGTAAAGCTTACTTATTGCTAGTTAGCATGCTAGCTTGCAAGACCTTAAACTAGCGTGTCAGCAGGTGGAAGACCGACAACAGCAAAACTGGACTAGCACAAACAATCGACAACAAAAAGTCATATTGTGACCAAAAAAAAGCCAATACACAGATGACTAATCAAATTCTGAGTTAGCTTACAAAATCTGAAACTAGCATGCTGGCTGGTAGAGCAATTCTTCTTCTTCTTCTAATGTGTCACCAGATTCGGGCTTAGACGAACTATGAACATTTCTGCGTTGACGCCAATTTTCCCAATCTTGGAATTTTGCCAAAAGCTTTCTCTCTGCCCACATCGCGTTCTCGTTTCCAGCGATCCTTCTGCTGAGGATCAACTCTTCTAATTTTAATTTTCGATTGAAGCGTCCCAGGACCTTAAGTTGTCGCCTCTCAATGGCCGTGAACAAAAGTCTATCGGAGTTCAGACGCTGAAGAACCTCGTCATTGGTGACGTGATCGACATCGGAGATTCTCAATAATGGTCGATAAAACCAAATTAGACAGTGTTTAATGTTAATCGACAGCTTTTCGATCTAAGAAGATTGATCTCATCTCATTGGTAGAGTAATGGTACAGCACGTACCACAGCAAAACCCCAAAAGCACAGAAAAACACCAGACTATTCATTCATGTACTGTAAAATAAGAAGCTGTCTTATCAAAGGTAACTTAACATGCTGCCTAGCATATTAGCTTAAAAGAAATCGGACTAGCTCATTAGTACTTGCAGATGGTAAAACGCACACAGCAAAACCACAACAGCACAAACAAGATTCAATCACAGCCGAGCTAGCATGCTATATACCGTGTTAGCTTTAAAGACCTCTAGATAGAATGTTAGCTGATACAACACACAAACCAATAATATTACACAAATACAAACAATCATCAACAAGAACTGATGTACTATAAAATAAGATGCTAGTTAATTTTAACTGTGTTAGCATTCTACTAGCATGCTAGGCCTATATAATACCTAGCATCTAAGCTTGAAAGACCTCATGTACTGTAACAGGTGTTTTTACCCTGCGCCGTCTACCCATCTTAAAGGTCGAACCCACACCGCCGCCACGTCTCCGACACTCAATCTAGCTGGTTAGCTCATAACATATACAAATTAATCCATCCGGGCACAAGCTAACACAGTAGAGTTTGCCTCCTCCTGCCACTTGGCTTAATGATTAACGTAGTGTGTTTTGGATGACATTTGGCTGCCGTCTTATCTGCTAACACGTTATGCTAAGTGTGTGTGTGCGCATTTCACACACGCGCACACACACACAAGGCGTGAAACGGCTGTGTGTTTAATTCAGCGCGAGGAGTAGGGAAGGTCTGGAAGATCTAAAAAAAAAAAAAAAGAACAATTGAAAAACAATCTGCCAATCACATACAAAATTATGCACACCTAGGCTGTAGCTTAGCATTGATGCTAACATAACACGCATTTGTTACTGCGCATTTATTGCATTTAAAGTAGTTGTGTGTGTAAATGAGCTAGGAAGGAAGTCAAAGACAATACACAACACACGATACCCTGATTAAAACTCCATTCATGGATTAAGAATTAAACAGGACAATTAATCAACGTAAAGAGGGCTAGATTGTTATTGTATTTTTTAGACAATAACGAGTGGAAGTACTAGTTTGTTAAAAATGGATCGCTGTAATGCTTCAGAAGGAACAACAATTGTGTCAGAATATACCAGCATCAGAAGTGTGCACTGTGCAGATTCATTTTAGTCTATTAAACTGTTTACCGCTTTATTTATTGCTTCACCCGTGGCTCTAGAACTTTGAAAAGGAGCCCGGCGGCTGCCGCGAGCCAACCTGGGCACACGCCGCTCATGACAGTCGTGTGCGCGGTCATGTGAGCCAGTAGGCAGGCTGGGGGTGAGAGGCTGCCAAGCTACAAGCTAAGCACTAGCCACTAATGCCAGTAAGTTTAATGTCCAAATTCACAAGTCTGGGCCCTCCGAAGGCCGAATTGTCGGCTGCATGACGTCACTCCCGACGCGACTCGACAGCACACACAGACTTGCATATGAACGGATTGTCAACACTGCTTGTCGGTGAGCACATTGATCAACAATCCATTCATGTGTAAATCTGTCATAAATCCGTGCGTGCTGTCGAGTCGACCCGGGAGTGACGCCATGTAGCGGACAAATTCGGCCTTCGGAGGACCCAGACTTGTGAATTTGGACACAAGCAATGACAGAGTAATTAATTTGCTATTTTTTTTCATAAATTGAGCTGCATAATAACAAAGAACTGGTAACTTTAAGTTAAATTCCTGCAAATTCACACTATAATGAGAGTGAAAAGGCCTATCATGGCAGCCTCCATTAGCGACAGATGAGATTTATAAATGTATTTTTTAAAGTAAATACTTTACAGGTTTAAGTAAACAGCAGCAGATAAAGACGATATGCACATTTGACTTCACATCTTAAGTTAATTAGCATAGCATCCTTTTTAGAATTTTACACATAAACAACAGAAATGGGGCATTTAGAAACATCTACAGTACATTTTCAAAATGTTAGCATTTTCGGGTTTTCAGCATGGAGACTAACATCAACGTCAATGATGTCTTCATGTTAATGTCTGTTAATGTAAGTCATGATAGCTTAAGATCTAAATAAGTGATGTCATTTTAAAAACCTCCACTTCAAGACAAACAGTTTTTCTCTCAATGTTAGCGATTTCGAGACGATGTCGTGGAGACGACGACAGTGTTTTTAACAGTCTAGAAGGTACAAGTGTTAGTTCAATTTAGGCTACGGAAAAGTGCACCAAGATTGTTGTTAGGCTTGTGAAGTAACATTTACGCTTTAACAACAATAATGTTGCTTTTTACAAACACTTTTTAAATATTAATGTGAGTTCATGTTCTTTAAATGGACATGTAAAAAGTGCCCCACCACTGTTGCTTTGTTTATGAAGCAACGTAGCATCGTTTTTACACATAAGAAACAGTGTTGTTATTTTAAAAATGTCCACTTTAAGACCATCCATTTTTAATGGCTGAATTTACATAATTTAGAATAAGAAGATGCCTTAAACAACAGCGACATCATTTAAAATGTATTCACTTGAAGACCATTTATTTTCAATATTTGTTTTCAGACAATTGTGGTGGAGACAATTGGTCAAACCTATGTTTTTAGCGGTAGCATGACACAGCATCCTTTTTAGCAATTTAAAAAATGAGATGTCACTTTTTGCATGGCTATTTGAAAAACACAGTAAAAATGTCTTCAATTTCATTGACAACAAAGTTGGTCATCAGTCAAGAAAACGCTTGCGTAGCACCGAGAAAAGTCTCACGTCCTTTTGTTGAACAATCCCACCCGAGCTAACACGCTAGCGCTCATCATTTGAGTGCACGTGAGGCTGCTCCCGGCCGCTAATTAGCCCTCAAACCCACCAACATGTCAGCCTTCAATCTCTGTTGATAAACGCTGGCTTAAAAGCCTTAAAGGCTGCCACCGCCGCAGAGACTGGAAGGAAGAGAGAAAGACAAAAAGAAAGCAATGAAAAAAGGAGGGAAGAAATTATGGTAGAACCCGCCCAGAGCTGGGAATCCCAAAAGAAAGTGCTTCCACTTCTGGTGACACACATCCCAAAGTGGGACACAAAACAGGAAGTGAGTCACTCGTTACATGGACAACTAGCTCTTTAGGAACAGTGTTAAATTGCTCAGCTTCATTAGGTACCAAACATAGATCAATATAGCATTGCGTATAATAGATACAATACAATTTATTGTCTATAAAGTTGGAATCATTTTATGGAAAGCGAGCTAGATGGGTGACTTGATTGATAGATGGATTGATGAGAGTATTTCACATCATAGCTTTACAGCTAGCTATAGAGATAAATATAGCATCAAAAATAGCATAGATAGATAGAGTATAGCTTAGCTGGGCTTAATGGACAGCTTGAAACACATCTATAAATTATTTCGCTTTATCAAAGAAGTAACTTTCAGCTTGCACAGTTTTAATGCCAGATACCCTTCCTGACGCAACCCTCACATTTGTATCCAGGTTTGGGACTGGCTGAGTATTGGTGTACTGACCAGGAATCCAACGCACTGTCTGCATGAAAGGCAATAGCATATCATATACGACAGCTAATATTCAAAATGAACCCTGCTAGCTTGCTATCTTGTAGTTTTGTGTTGTAAATAGGTATATGGATGGATGGACGGAGGACAGACAGATGGACAGAATAGCAAAGCTTAAGCTATAAATCTATGTTCTGATTGAGTAGTGAAGACAAGCATACCAATGGAATTACAAATAGCTAAATAGAAAACTTGATATGGACAATTCCGAACATTCCTGCTATTTCCACAATGCAAACGCTTCATTTCCACCGCATGTTGTATTGCTTTTGCCTGTGACTAGCATACAAACCAGGCATATTGTTATAGTAGTCAAACAACATTGTATTACATTTTCAAATCAAAATAATCCTCATAAATCAAATTACAACAATCCAAAGTCCAATGCTTTTCAATGAGCGGCGAGTTTCGTTTCACCGAGGATAAATTTGACTATTTATCCCATTCGGTTTGTGTCAGTTCCGACGTCAAAGCGTTTATGCCAAATGTAAATACAAGACTTGTTGATGTGGCACAACATGATTCGGGATGACTGTGTTAACCAAAACAACAAACAATTTAACGGAATCAGCCATCTTCATTGTTTAGATTTTCCTCAAACGCTTTGAGGGCGGAACCGGGACAGTTTGAGTGGGACAAACCCGGCTTCAAACCTTCCTCGAATGCAGCTTAAGTGCGCCATTTTGACTTGTGACGTAAACTGGGAATTGTCAATAGCATAGCATTGGGACACTGCAGCTAGTATAGATAGAGAGAAATAGTTAAGATAGTTACAGGTATAGTGTAGCAATAGCACAAATAAAGGCAGTTTGTTAGTTAGTAGACACAAATAGTTATTGGATATATGCTTGTATGTGTATATACAGAATAGCTTCACTTTACTACTTCCATCTTAGTATAGCATATATACATAGGAAATGTAGGCCACACACAAAGCTATTTCCTTAACTCAACATATACGGCACATAAATATATACTTTGTGTCATAAAAGACATAAATGCATTTCATATAATAAATGTAAACATTGAAAAATGTTTTCATAAATCTGAAATTAGGTAATACTGTATCTAACGAACCATGTGCATTTAACTGAATAAATACATTAAATTAAGTGTACATCGATGACGAATTATAAGTGTTCATGGAGATCACTCCCTCCTCATCCTCATCATCCTCTCAAGAGGAGCTTTGCTGACTAAAAATCTGTTGGAAGAAGGGGCCGAGTGGTCACTAAGTCGGTGACGGTTCAATGCGCAACATCTGGCCACTGCTGTTGCTCAAAAAAAAATAGAAACCATCCCCACCAATGCCGCCTGTACTGCACACCCACTTTCAGCTCGGGGACGCCGTAAAAGGCGGATTAGGCCGGCGAGGTCGTGGGATCACCGGCGGAGTGGACGATAATCTTGACATAACATCGGGACGGCTGGATCTAAACGGATTAAAACGCTAGCTAATGAAATACACCAGAAATGGAGGCTGAGGGTGGGTGAGAAGGACCAGGAAAGGGAGGGGGGTAGGGCGGGGGGGCTATCCAAAAAACACACACAAAGAATACAACAACAACAACAATAAAGAAACACTTCAAACTGGGCATAATAATCTCTCTTGACATTTCCAATGCAGCAATGCGCGCTCCCAAAAGCCCATTAGGAAGAGGGGGCGTGAGGATGGTGGTGGGGGATCATGTTTGGAGATCGGGAGCGCGCACGTCCTCCTCCCATTACCAAAAAGCCCGGCCGGTGCGCGCGCACGCGGGCACAGTGGCCACGCTGATTGGCCGAGGCGCGGCTCCGGGAGAGCACGTGACGCTCACGATAAATAAACAGCTCTGGGACGAAACGCGTTAGAATTAAAAATTCAAAAGAATACGGGGGGAAAAAAACCGACCGCTTGACGACAACACGAACACGCACGAAAGTTCCCGAGCGTCCACTTCACGCGCGCGTAAACAAACACAATGCCATCTCCACTGAGTCGCTGTCACACACACGCGCGCACACGCACGCACAATTCCAAGCGAGCTTACCTACACAGTGAATGAGTTTGTGCCTCCACGAGTCAAGCTCCTGCCGAAAGCCGCGCCTCTCTAGTGTGCATTGCTGCCGCTTGCACAGACTCGCCATTTTCTGTCGGCCCCTCCCGTGGGCGCGCACATACTGCTAGGCGCGCGCGCGTCACCCTCGCTCGCTCTTCTGACGCTGGGTAGAGTGAGATGTGAGTGGACCGGACTGCAGCATCCCCCCTTTCTATACCTCCCTCTCTCTCTCTCTCTCTTTCGTCCCACCCACCCAGCAGAAAAGACCCCCTCCCTCCCCGTTTCCACCCCTCCCTCCCTCATCCTTCCCTCCCAGCATCTCCGCAGCCATTGGTCGTCCTCGGGGATGTTTGTGTCTTTTTTTTTTAATGTTGTGTATGTGCACCAAATGTGGCCTGGCTTAGAGGGGCCGATGTGTGTCAAAGGGCGCTTGTGCCGGCGGATTTAAAGCGTTGAGACAAGGCGCATTGTTAGCGCGCCTGTACCGCATGTAAATAAACAGCGGCTTTCATACAAAGGGGGTTTGTTTTGGGGTTGTTGCCGTCATGGTTGTGGTTGGACGTACGAATAGTGCCTTTTAAAGATGCAGTTATGACATCATAATATGGGATTAATCTTGTTTTGATTTGTGTTTTTCAAGATGGACATAAAGACAGCGACAATGCAGTTGTCACAAACCACACAAAATAGCTAAATATGCTGTAATGTGCCTGCCAGGCCACTAGTTGGCGATGTCACATTCCCACTGCAGAGTAAAGGGTGTGTTTACAATAAAACACCAGGGTACAATGGAATTCACAAATTCACATTTTCACTTTTCTTTGGGGGGAGTGTGTGTGTAGGGTGTGGGCATATCCGCAGTTATTATCCCCCAAAAACTTGCATATTTGTGGTTTTCTGTAAGGTGGCAAACAAAAAGTCTGAAAATTATTATTTAGGTTCATGGCAAAATACTGTGTAGCAGAGTTGCCAAACTCATTTTTATCGTGGGCCACATCGTAGCTGTGGCTTCCATCTGAAGGCCGTTATTGTGAACCCTAATAAATTTATGATCACCTCATATTACATATACAAAACAAATTGATGTATAACTAGTTTTGAAGTAAGAAAAAAAAATACTTGCAATATTCAACATCTTTAAAAGAGCAATTTTGGTATTTTAGCAACAGAGAAACAAGAAATCCATGGACATAATTTACTTTCACAGACCACATAAAATGATTTGGTGGGCCACATCTAGCCCTCGGGCCTTGAGTTTGACAGGTTTAATCGTGGACACCCTCATACTTACAGTTCAGCACCCACAGATTTGCATGTCAACATATATTTTTTATTCTCCAAAAATATATATATTTTGTTTTTAAAATGATCTCTGTTTATAAGGGCAAATGGTGTAATGTAGATGCCAGGCCACTAGTTGGTGATGTTATATTTACACAGCACAGTAAAAGTAACCAATCGCATACACTATTAACCTCTATTAACATCTAATTGTCCTACTAGTATGCCAATATTGACCTACTAGTAACAACAAAGTGTGGTGCAATACCAGTACAAGGACCCCCAGATGGATTTCATTGATATAGAATAACTGCTTAAATGGCTTTCTATACACATGCTAATGTTAGCTTACCTTGCCACTGGACCCTATGTGCTGCTACGTCTCTACTTGGCTGCAGCGCTCCGTTTTCTTCCTGCCTGCAGTCCTCGCTCAAGTAAGATCCGCCGCTGTCACATGCGGAGAACATGGGTTTTTCCCCTTCCATTTTCATTGAAATGGCCCCCTGGTCTCTGTCAGGAAAGAATTCATACATTGGTGACATTCACACTAATGCAGCCATTTATCCAATTAAAGTATTACTAACTTCTCTTTAAAGGATTAGACGGCTCCCTTTTTAATGGCTTAATGTGCTTAAATAATCACATTAAATTCAACGCTTGTTTCTTCTATGGTTTTCGTCACATCTGGAGGATTTCCTATTAGGGCTGTAGGGGGAAAAACGGGTTATTAGCCTTGACCCATTTGAATTTGTCAAATGACTGAGTGAATATGAACATTTATTGGATTTATTAATAACTGTGCTAATGACTTTTGCAGCGGTGGCAAAAGTACCCACTCTTGACTCTATGCTTAAGCAGAAGTAAAGATTCCTGTAAACAAAAAGAAAAAAGAACCTGTAAAAGCAGAAGTAATGATTCTGATTGAAGTAATAAAGTGCAGACTCTCATCTCTAGAATTATTTCTCCACTCTCACATTTGGTTAAATCTTATCCAGTATGCTAATAATGGATCCGATTTATATAGCGCTTTTTTGGACACTCAAAGACACTTCAAAATGGATACATAATTTGTGCGCTCACACATTCTCACTCTGGTGGCGGTAAGCTACTTAAGTAGCCACAGCTGCCCTGGGGCAGGCTGACGGAAGCATGGCTGCCAGTGTGCGCCTACGGCCCTTCCAACCACCACCAAACATTCACACCTTTCAGACACCAGTCAGTGTGAGTGGCACTGGAGGGAATGTGTGTGAAGTGTCTTGCCCAAGGACACAGCGATACATGACTCGGGAAGGACGGGGATCGAACAGCCAACCTCCCGGTTACTGGATGACCGGCTCATTTTCTGAGCCACGACCGCCAGTATGCTGATAGTCTCTTCCCCTGCCTTACCTCCTGACATCTGAATTTTGGCCGCTTTTTCGCTCCCTCGACCACCCCTGCTCTCGAAGAAAGGCATAGTTGGTAATGATCGAAATGAGGGCTGCTGCCGTAAGGATTCGGCATCAACTGACCAGAAAAAGATCTGAGGAAGGCCACTTCCCCGAAGGCGCCGATGTGAAGGATTCTGCACCAACCAATCTGTACAGGTACTGAGGAGAACCTCTTCCCCCAGAGGCGTCTTTCATCAACTCAAATGCAATTTTAGCTAACATGGTACGGCATCATTTCATGTAATAAATGTTGCCCACTCAGCATCCATTACAGCTCCATTATCCTGGGACGGCTATCCCACCACCTTTGAGCCCTTCTCAAGGTTTACTCTTGAGTTTTTCCCTTACGTATATGTCTTCCCCTGTGCAGGTTGAATAAAAGTAACTGGCCTGTTTTGGTAAAGTATGGCGTAGAATGATAAAATGTTTTTAAATATGGGGGTCAAGGTGAAACACCATTAGAAAAATAAATGCTTAAGTTAAGTACAGATACATACTGCCGAACCACTAGATTTTGTTACTTCCTGCCACTAGATTGTGGTACTGCTTTGCGATGTGGTTTTGTAGGCAAAGGACTCCCACACTAGGGGCAATATTGATCACGAGCCTGCCTTAATTAATTCCCAGGAAGTCATTGTATGCTTTTTAATTTGGGTCACCTTGCTGGCTTTGGAAAAAAAAATCTTAGTCAGCTTTTTAGTGAATTGAAGGCCATCAGGCTGTTATTTTTGAACGTCCATGCCATCTTGTCACAGCTCTGTGCAGCTGCCCCACTACTAGCGAGCGTAAATCAAGTTCCATAAAACTCACCAAAAACCGCGGCCCTAATCACCAAATTGAAACGCGGAATGGCACCATGTCATTAAAAGGGGGGAAAGCTCGCCGCCCTTTTGTAATCCTGCCGCACATAAAAAGCGGCAAGGGCAAACGTTTAAAAGAGGAGAGCACTCCTGCTAATTAAGTCGTTGAACCCCTTGCCCTCGACAAATATGTCGGTACGCGGAGCAATAAAAATCAAGCCAATGGGAGCGGAGCTTTAACTGCAGCGCAAAAGGGCGGACCAATCAGGAAGTGGCATCTTGGCGCTGCGTTGGACAGGACTTCCGGTAAAAAGCGTCAGCTAGGAAAAGGCTAATTTGTCGCCGCTAGCAGCTGATTTCCGCCATCTGTCGGCGCTGTGTTCAGCGATGTAGAAGCGAGACAACCGAGTTCGCTGTATTGTTATACAGGTAAAACCTTCATTTTTGTTCGCCGTGTGTGTATTTATTTGTGTTCTGATTGGGGGCTGGCAGTCCCGTTGCCGGCAGGATGAAAGGGATCCGGGCGCCGTTACTGTGGTAACATACGATGGAGGAGAGACACTCCACTCTTCAGCTCATCACACAACAGCGACAAACAATGGCACTTCACAAACAATAACGTCGAATAAACTTACACACGGAGGCTTGTTAGTTGGTCCAAACATTCAGACTGTAACAACACAAAAAAGAAGCAAGACAAAGAAAATGCCTTCTGTGTCACTATAGTATATCATTACGAATGTCTTCCAACTGTGTCGCTGTATGATCAACAGTCAAAGGACTGAAAATTAACAGCTGAATTAACAAAAGCAGTAAGATAAGAAAATCATGGATACAAATGTGGCGGATGGTCAAATGGCAACAAGACACTCTGTGCTGACTTCAACATGATCAGGAACACCACCTACACATTTATGACCTAAATTAAAACATTTGTTCCATGAAATTAATTTATTCCCAACCTGTGTATTCTCCTCATTGGCTGCACTGCTTTCAGCATGTAGATGTCAGATTTCAGCCTCTATGTGTTGCCATGGCAATTAAAAGCTTAGTTTGGCCTGAATCTTCAAAATGGGTAGTGCTGGCCCATGTAACTTAAAATATTAGCACGGGGACAATTTATTTAACCAAAAAGATTTCAAATACGTTCTCACGGGGTCAGAGCGCTGGCTCGCAATGACATCGGCATTTTTCCATTACCCGTTGCTCTGAGCATGACTTGTTGAAGCCAACTTTGAGAAGTACACTTGTGCTTGTAAGTTTACATATGCAAACTTGTAAACTTATGAGCATAACTGTACATGTACAAAAGCTAAGCGTTGCTTGATGACACAAAAATACTATGAATCGTCACCAAAATTCACATGCACATCTCTAACCATGTCCACTTCAACCTTTGAAAATATCAAAACAATTGCCATTATTATAATTGCCACTATTTTTTTTTTTTTTTTACAGGTAATAAGCCTTTTTTCTCACGAAAGAGTTGAGCTTATAAACAAGCACAACTGAATGTCAAAGTAGCAAAGCACATCTATAACAATCTATATATATTTAATAATCAGCATCTCAGGTGCCTATGATCGATTTGTTTTGTTTTGTGGAGTGTATTAAAACAAGCATCGCTTTACCTTAGGAAAGTCAGCGTAGCTTAATGCAAACAAAAATTGCAAAATGCCTATTGACGTGCGAATGTTACCATCCATTGGAGCAGTTCTCGAAATAATGGATATTTGAAATAAACTCGTGGAACAACACTTGGAGAGACAAATGATATAACAATACTCACAGGCATATATATATATATATATATATATATATATATATATTCTTTAGCCACTACAAATAATGACGTTTTTGTCTCCTTGTACAGACCATGGCGGCACACCAGAAGGAGCAGCACAATGAATTTGAATGTAGCATTAAATCATGATGCACAAACTTACATTCTTTTTAATCATATTTCTCAATGTTTTTCTCAAATAAAATGTTATAGAGTGCTATTTTAACTTATTAAAAACACAAAAATGACTTTTTGGGGGGGGTGGAAAAAAGATTAATGGCGTTTCCATTCATTGCATATCATGCTGATGCTAATATAATGCGTGTGTGTTTGTGTGTGCGCAGGATCCATGACCCTGACACGAGGTTCCTTCACGTACTCGAGCGGCGAGGAATACCACGGGGAATGGCGAGAAGGCAAGGAAGGCGCACATTTGAATGCGCGGCACACACGTGTCGGTTGCATGATAACCCAGCTCAACTTCATCATCATCATCATCATCTTCATCATCATCACAGTCACGCTACACGCATGACGATGAAGAAGCTTCACGCGTGTGTAGGTCATGTTGGGCTTTTTTTCATGTGCTGAAGCAAGCGAGTTGTGACAAGGAGGCCTGGAGGTCGAGCTGAGAGAGAGTCATGTCATGTCATGTATGGTTACAAGAACACACCAGATCACTCAGTCAGCATGTATTACTCCCCCCCCACTCCCGTGACCAGGGTTTCTGTTTAAGTCCCGCCTGATCTGACCATATATCGTTGTTGGCGCCTTTTGCAGAAAGATTAGAAAACATCTTTATCAGACATTTTCATTGCCCCTTTTACCTCGTTTCCCCCAAAAAAGGCAGATAAGCAAATATATTTTGGTGCTGCAAAAATTTGAACCGTCAATATTTCATTAGGCGTCAGTAACTACAGCAGTGATTGGTTGTGATGTCACTCAGTGTGTGAGAACATGTTAAGTTTCCTTCAAGAAGACGTGAAGGCATAAACGAGGCATACGCACCATCTGCCGCACGGCGGGATTCGCGATCGCAACACCTCTGCCCGTATTTCTCCTTCAGAGTTTTGTTGTTGTTGTTTAAACACTTTGGGGCAAGGTTCAACACGCCCGCCAAGGTGCGAGGCGGCAATGGGTGAACATATGCTCACCGCCGCGTCAGCAAGCATAAAGTGGCGACGGCTTTGGCTGCCGTGTCCTCTTTGTTTTCACTACACAACATTTAGTAGACAATAACAACAAATGTTGATGCAGCTGCACGGCAACCGTTGAGGTATTAAAATGGG
This sequence comes from Vanacampus margaritifer, assembly GCF_051991255.1. Taxonomy (NCBI): domain Eukaryota; kingdom Metazoa; phylum Chordata; class Actinopteri; order Syngnathiformes; family Syngnathidae; genus Vanacampus; species Vanacampus margaritifer. Next base: position 2,589,829 of record NC_135438.1, read on the forward strand.
TTGTGTTTTAGTGGTTAAAAAAATTGTCAGTCTTAGGAGAGCAAAGTCGTATGTTTCAGACTTTTTTTTTTTTAAGAACACAATTTGGAATCTTATGAGATTAAATGCTTACCGGTATTTTTTCAGGAAAAAAAAGTAGTTCACAAATTTAGAAAAAAAGCGCTGCATTTCAGGAAAAAATGTAGAAATCAAACAAGAAAAACATCTTTGGATTTTTTAAAAATTTTAACATTTTCATAATAAAATTGTAGTTTTTGAATGTCAAAAAAGCGGAATTGTATTTTGGGATAAAAACAACATTTTAATGGTAAAGATGTATTTTTGTATGCAGTGTCTTGTCTACATTGTCAAGTGGTAACTTTCTGAAAATAAAGCTATATTTTTCAAAAAAAAGTGGGAATCTTATCCGAATATTATGTTTCCAAAAAAGGGGAAAAGGAGTGACGTAACCCCACAAAAAAAATTTTTTTAAGAGAACATTTCAGAATCTTAAAGGCATAAAGTCTTCTTTTTTTTTTTTTGGAGGAAAAGTAATAATGAGAGTAGCATAGCATTTGGGTGGCTGAAGTTGTAGTTTCATCAACAACAAAATGCAATATTAGGAGAATAAAGTACTTTTGATTTTGAGAATAAAGGCAAAGTGTTTTGACAGAAGTCATAATAATGAGACGAAAAAAATGTAATTGCACGTCTTAATATTAGAAAAAGTCATAATCGTGCTAGAATAAATCATAATATTTTTAGAATAAAGTTGGATTTTTAAATAAAGTCGGAGAGAGAGAACAGCAGCAATCTCACAGGAATGACAGCTTATTTTTTCAGGTTGTTTTTTTTCCAGAACAGAAAGCCTTCTACGGAAAAAAAAACTACCATCACACGGCAAGATAAATACCTAAATAATTCAAATATATTACCAGAAAAAAAAGCAGAATATTATGATAAGTTGTATTTGGGAGGGTGGAACAAATATTTTCCAAAGATTTCCAAAGTATTATATTTTTGAGAGGGAAAAGTAGTAAATTTAATAGAATAAAGTTGTAATTAGTCCAAGTTATTGATTTTGAATGGTATCAAGATTCGCAAAAAAAAATGTGTGTGTGTGTTGTTGAATAATTCAGCAGGTGATTAGGTTACAGGAAGTAGGTCACCAATCATCCATGACAGCCGGAAGCCTTTTTAACGCCCACTCGCGCGTTTAGCATCCGCAATTAGCCAGCAACGCTGACCAAAAGGAGATGAACTGCGGATTACGTTACGACTGGACGGATCAAGTCCGAGCACAGGACATTATCCACAGATAATCTGTCACTCAAACACACATTCTAGCAATCAAAATAAAAACACCATTTTGATTACTGTCACAAATTGTGAAGGAGACCTAAATGGGTTCCAGCTCACTTAGTGCCACAAACAAAAACACGAAAAGCCAAAGAAAACAACCTCAATGAACTGAGATTTTTGCATAAACATTTCAAATTGTTCTACCTCAATGGTCTGATTTTAGAGTTTCCAGTGTGCTTGTCAATCTTAGAAGAATATATACACATTCTTTTCAATATGTATATATTTTTTGTCATTTAAATAAAGTTAGCGTTTGGAATATTGTTGCCAAAAATGTGGCTACTCACATGGTCCACGGTGAGCTACCACGTTGCTGGCCCTTGGGTTAGTTAGCTGGTAGTTTGGTTGGTCAGTCATTTAGTCAGCTAGTAGTAGTGAGTCAGACTCATATTACATTATTATTTGGTCACTCAGTTAGTTACTTAGTCGGCTAGACCATTAGTTAGCTTGTGAGTTAGCCACACTCAGTCTGTCTGTTAGTTTAACTAGTCAGTCAGCGTGTAGGTGGGTAATAGTCAGACAATTTAGCTAGGTAGTAGGTCGTTTGGCCAGTCATTTAGTCAAATTGTACATCGGTTGGTCATTAAGTCAGTCTGCTAGTTTGTCAGTGAGTCAGTCAGTTACTCCCTAAGTTAGCTGCACGGTCTTGTCGGCAGAGGATGGTGTTGAAATGTCACTATAAAACACTACAGTGTTGCTAGCGCCCCCTGGAAAATGCCTCCTGGTTTGTCTTAAAGCCGCCATTAGCCTTTAAATACTTAATGGTGTTCGGTTTGTATGCACACACTCATATGTATGATCATGATGTATATATTGAGAAGAGCAAAGAGATCTGGACTTAGTTTGTCCAAATCTCTGGTCCAAATCGCCCGCTGAGATTAAAGAGCAAACCACAATCTTCTGACAGATGGAACGTTAATTTACTTCGCCATTAGCAAACTGGCTGGCCGCTATAAAGCTGCCTACACCCCCCCCCCCCCAACCTTCCTCTTCCATAACCCCCCCCCAATCAGCCACCTTTCCTATCCGCCCCCTAAACGCCACTAAATCACAGTCCTCACTTGCGAGGAACCTGCAGCCACTTATCGGCCTCGTTTGCTAACGAGAAGTGCCCGTTGCGCTCATGCCCCCGCTGGGAATATTCAAATGTGAAATGAGACGGTGGATCTTGGAATATTCATATGACGTGGGGGGGAAAAAAAACCCTCACGAGCTGGCTTTCTTCTCGCGCTCAAAGTCCTTCATCACACGCCATCCAGTCCCGCATTGATCTGAACACCAAAAAAAGAAACACATGAAAACCATCGTATACCTTCGTACCTTTTTTTCATGGCAAAGCCTCAAACTGATCATCTGTGATGCCTTACTTCGCCCACATGCGATCACCAAAACTCGAGATTCTCACAATTTTGCCTTAGTATACCTTCTTCCATTCGGGGATTATTTTTGACGACTTCCCTAGTAGGAATTTGTGTAACCAACTGACTGAATAAACCCACCTACAGACTGACAGAGTACCTGACCGGCCTACTAATAAGTAAATGGCTGACTGACTAACTGATCAATCTGCTAGTTTACAAGATGGCTGACTGACCACCTCTAACTGACCAAGTAACTAATCATTAAACTGACTGCGAGAACTGAGACTGACTAATGAACCAACCAACTCAGACTAGCTGACTGACTGATCGACTAATTTATAAACTGTGTGACTAACAGACTGACTAACTAACCTACTGACTGACTGCCGAACAATCTAATTAACTGACCAACCTATAATAAGTGCTTTAATAGCTAAATAAATAACCAACTAAGTAACAAACTGACTAGCAACTCATAATTGAGCATTGCCCATCTTGTCGAGTATACCGGCTTCCGTTTGGGGTACAGTTGGTTCGGGAGGACTTTGTCAAAGTGCGAGCCCTTGAATTTGTTATGATCATTGAGATTGGTGTCAAGTGTTGATTTCTTTCAACTTAAAGGTCTCAAGATCCCATCCCCAACATTGAACAGGAAGTCAGCCATTTTGGTTTGAAGCAAACATTTTGTCCAGGGCACGTCCTTTGACAAACTCCAGCTGTAGGGTTAGTTCAAGGTCTCCATGAAAAAAAGAGACGCGAGGATATTCTCGAAGGCTGTACTGGATGTCGGCTTTTGTGTTTTTGTCTTTGGTGTCACTCAGCCGTGACGTCTTACGACAAAAGCGCGCGTTAGCCTAGCTGGAGCGCGCGCGCGCGAGACGTGGCAAAGTGGTTTTGTCAGCAACGCGCCGCGGGGACGTCATCGCGGACAGCTCGGAGACCGCCATGACAGGGGGGTGTCACTCTGACGGGATTTCACAGCTCAAATCCCACTGACAAATAAAAACAAAACAAAAATACGATTGGTCTTTGCTCAAGAAGAAGAGAGTGTCGCCGTGTTTATTAGCGTTTATGAAACACGCTTCTAAAAATATCTCCAGTCATGCCAGAAAGGAAAAAGACTCTTGATCATCCACGTCACGTCGACTTTCATTCCCGTTTGTGCGCTTCCTATTTTCATTTTTCTTTTCTCCGCCCTTTTCTCGCGTTTGTTTTAATCTCCGTGGAGCTTTTCCAGTCGAGTGGAGTCGGAACAAATTGTTTGACTGAGCAACATGACATTTTTAGACACACAGATCGAGAGTAGATCCACTAAAAAGTCTCTAGAAGTCAAACCTGAAAAGACAGTAAGTCCGCCATTTTGGCGGACATTTTAAGCACACTTTGGCCACATTTACTTCATCTTGGATGAGTAGTTTTTGTTGTTTTTTTGTTCATCCCTGGAAGCCAGTTTTTCTCATCAACATGAGATTTGTCAGTCATAAGAAGACCCAGAAACATTTACATGCAACAACTGTTGACAAACCGTATGTAAGTATTTTATTTCTTGTCGCAGGTCTGCGTCACGGCCGCGGCCAGCTGACTTTCAGCGACGGGACGTGCTACACGGGCCAGTTTGAGAACGGACTCTTCAACGGCTGCGGCGTGCTGGTCTTCGCCGACGGCTCCAGGTCTGGCCTTTGATGCCTCCTGCCTGTCGTGAGAAAAAAACGATTTTGGACTTCGGCCGTTGAATGTCAAACGTTTTCTGTTGCCGTTAAGGTATGAAGGAGAATTTGTGCAGGGGAAGTTCCAGGGCGCCGGCGTCTTCACGCGCTTTGATGGGATGACATTCGAGGGTGACTTTAGGAGCGGATGTGTGAAAGGTTCCGGTAAGACGAGCCCCTTTCACACTGCTCTTTTCCATGTGTCACTGTTGTGCGAATGGTTGAAGTTGAGCAAAAGGTTTCAGAGGGAGTAACAGGATCCGCATTAACACTGGCCATTTTAGCTGGCTTTTTCCTCGCTCGCTATCCTGTGTTTAAGGTACAAAAATGGGGGTTCAAGTCAGCCTGCAAACTTTGCACTTTCCAAGGTACGAATACTTCTTGACCCTTTTACACGGGCCATCGAAGTTGGCTTTTTCCCAGCTTGCTGTCCTGTGTGTAACGGACCATAATGTCGACTGCTGCTGAACGCCTAAAAGGAACGAGAATATTTTGTCAAACACTCAATAGGCGTGTGTGTTTTTTTTTTTTTTTTTAGGAGTGGCCAAATGTGGAGTCCTAAATGTTGTCATGGAGTTAAACATTAACGCAGCGTTTGGCTAACATTTAACAGAAAGGCGACGCCGCTGACTCAAGTCCAAGGCATTCCTCGCTGTGATGCGGTCCTCATCAATCATCAGCTTGAAATCCAAAACTAAAATATTTAAATACATAAAAAAAGAGACATTTTGAACCGGATTTGATCCAGATTGCAATGTAAACCTAACATGTCAGTTAACTTGATATTTGGTTTTGTACTTTTGATACAATTTATTATGGTTGTTGAACAATTTTTTGTGGTGTTGTAGAATATTTGTATGCTGCATTTTGTTCTCTTGGGTCAGAACTTGAAAAACTTTGGAATCTGAATTCAGTTGGACCTCCATTTAGTTAAAATCCTTCATGATAGTTTTGCATTTATAATATTGCTCTTATTGTTTTAGTTTGACGGATGAAAGTGATTTAAAAATTGGTTTCAAAGTAGTGCGAACCACTGTTTATCTCCCGGGGGTTACGTTCGAGACCCACGCAAAATAGATGAAAAAAGTAAAAGCAATTCAAAAATGACTTACAGCAACAACAAAAGAACAATAAACCGCAATATAGCAAAAATGAATACTGTACAGCTTGCTGAATGAAAGCGGTTTTAAAATGTGCGTGCGCACATCACAGGATTGTTGACGTTCGTGGACGGCGGCGGTGGCGGCCACGAGGGCGTCTTTGAGAGCAGCCAATTGACGCGGCGGGAGAGCAGCCCGATGGCGGTCCAGAGGGCTCAGGCGGCCGCCGCCAAGGCCCGCGCCCTGGCCATGTGACGCAGACCACCACCACGTCGCAGACCACTCGTCTGTTTCCACCATGACCACATCGTAACGTAACCATCTACCGTTTGTTGTTGTTTTTTTTTTTTTGTTTGTTGGGTGTCACTGATTCTGGATCAGCCGGACGCCTACACAGTGGTGCTACACACTTCACGCTCAGCTGTCCTGAGACCAGTCCACAACTCAAAAGTGCATTCAGACGTGTTGTTTTCACAGCGTTGCAAACTCCAAAACATCGTGTTTACATCCGGGAACACATTTGATAACGAAACACTGTGATTTGGTTGCCGTGGTTACAACACTGCGTCGGACCGTGGGTTTATAGTTGCCAGGATAAACGCCTGAGCGTCCGCCGGGATTTCAAATATAATATAGGTTGTGTTAGATGAAGGCAATTCATTAAATTTAGCTGGAAGGCTCCACGCGAACGATGGCTGGTTGTTGCTGCAACGGGTTTGGCATTCAACTCAAATAAATGGGCTCTGGGCCCCCCACGACTGTTAAGTCGGCCCCCAAAGCCAGTTTGACTGAAGAATATGAATTTTGGTAGACCATCTATCATGACTCCACCCACAAAAAAATATTTTCAAGAAGCCATGTCTGAAAAGACACAGGAAGTCTGCCATATTGGCTTGAACCAGACATTTTAGGGTTAATTTGCAGGCACAACCTTCAAATATTGGCTTGGCAACTTCATTTTTGTTGTTGTTGTTTTTTTATTCAGCCTCTGAACCAGTTTCACTTAAAAACACAAAATTGGGTACACACATCAATCATGGGTAGACGCATAAAAAGTCTCTACCTTTTTTTCTGAAAAGAAGGAAGTCTGCCATTTTGGTGAGAAACAGCCATTTTGGGCATTTTTCCTTTTGTCCGATTGTTACCAAATTTGGACCACATAACATTAGACGGATGGAAGATGCTAAATCGTAAGCATTTTCGTTTTCGCCTGCGCAGCAAAAAAGTGATGCCTCGCCAAAAAGCATGAATTACTCGTATAATAGAGAGCTTGTGGCCCACAACTTGTGGGTGATTTTTCTTTTTTTTTTATTCATCCCCTGAAGTCAGTTTCGCTTCATTTAGTCTACCATGAGTAGACACAGTACGTTTTGTTTTGAAGCATCCATTTTAGGGTAATTTTTTAATTATTTTGAAAATTCGGTCCCCAAGCTTTAGCAACAGGAAATATGGTAGGCATATCTGTCATGTGTGGACCAACAAACAAAAATAAAAACACAGGAATACTGCCCTTTTGGCTCAATTGCCATTTTAGGCATATTTTGGCCAATTTTATAGGGTTCCTAAAACTCCTAAATTTTTTGCCCGACTCCTGCCAGTTTTGAACTAATGTATACTTGACAGCTGGACAACCCTAAAATGCCAATCATGTTTGTTTTCATCTTAATTAATTAATATTTACTCAAAGTCCTGAACTTTAGACTTGGGAGTATTTATTTGACCTTCCGAACCATAACAAGCACACAAGTAGGCTTCTCATTGGTGCTCCCGAAGCAGGAAGTTTCAGGTTGACTTCTCGCCTCCCGCGTTCCGCCTCGCCCGATCACGCCGTGCCCTTTCAACGCTCGGTCTGATCCCAGACCAGCCGCCATCAATTACCTCCGTCTCCTTCAGTGCCAACCGCGCAGTGCCGGCCGGCGGCTGCTGACCCAGAATCAGTGACAAATCACAAATTAAGCGTATACGTATGTCTTCTGACCACTCCGAGTCAGCACTTTGGATGGAGTAGTGCTACCTTGACTTATAAGCACCTTCACTTGTGATATTATTCATTCATTCATTCATATACTGTGAGCTAAAATTTGACATGCAAGCAAGCTTCGGCTATGCAACTGATCAAGTGAAGTAAAAATTGAAAAATGGGGCAATTTAGTTTGTGATGTCCTTGCATGTGGGCAAGGAGAGCCACGGTCGCTGATGCACTTTCAGACTTTTTTTTGGTGGGGTGGGGGGGGGGGGGGGTGAATGGGATAAACAAGTCAAACACACAAAAACTAAATGAAAACACTCACACTGAACTTTAACTAGCCAATCAGACTAGGCCACGCCCCTTATAGTTACACATCCAAAAGACGAATAATTTGACATGATAAAAACAATTTATTTCTTAGTTTTCCTCAAAAAAAAAAAAGGAAATTATTGGCATTCAATGCACTACTGTGGGAAAAATTGATCGTTCAAGTATTGTAAGTCAAGGTACTACAATATTTATTTTTAAATTAAGGTTATATTTAGGACACATTTTGATCTGGAGCATCCACGAGTGCTCACTTCTTGCAGTGTTTTGTTGTGACGCTAACCAGGCGCGCGATGAGTTTGAATGAAGTTGACGTGCTTGCTGGGATTTGTGTACAGTTTGTGTGTGTGTGCGCGTGTGTGTGCGTGTGTGTGTGTGGTGCGACTAGTCAATTGTCAGTCATATGATTATCTGTGAGCGTGTTTAATTAGGGATGCAGTTTGCATCTGTGTGTGCGTGTGTGCTTGTCGTTCACACTCCAAATTGGCTCTGAGATCAGAGCCCTGACGACTGTTACTCTTAAACGTGTTAAAAAGCGTGTCGGTCCACTTTGTGCGTCTTGTTGTCACACGTGCGTTTTGTGTGTTACACAACTGCCGCTCGTCGAGGATCACAAAAGCCCTTTAAGCACCTTAAAGCCATTTCACAGCATCCAAATTCCATTGCGGATGTTTGCCGTTCTGCTCGCTACGAGCTTTGAGGAGCCGTTGCTCATTTTTGGGGGGGGGAAACACTTCTGGGGGTTTTCTTGTTTTCTCCTCAAGAACAAAAGATGAATGAATGGTGAGCTAACGCCAAGTGGGAGATTTGCTATAATTAGTTTTCAGGGGGATTTATGCTAATATGCAAGTGGAGTCAGCGTGACTTATATTTAGCTTCCCCAGCACTTGAAATTGGCTTTGTTTCTTTTAGGGCTCAAACTAGCAATGATTTTAATCGATTATTCTGTCAATTAAAACAAGGTCTCTAAATGATTTATCAATTATTAAAATGTGTATTAATTAATTTGGCAATCAATTATTTGTCGCTTTTCTGTTGGGTTATTATTAGAGCTGTCAAACGATTACATTTTTTAATCAGATTAATCACATCTCAGAATTTTTATTAATCGTAACTAATCACGTAATTAAAACTCAAGCAACCCCCCCCCCCTTCCACTCCCGGCTGTTTTACTGTATTTTGACTGATTTTGCAAAGCCCACAGAATATTGTGTTCTATTGCTATAAAAACATTGATCCTACCAAAAGAAAGATTAGAGTAGATTTCTATTTTGCAGCAATTAGCATTAGAATAAGCTAAGTTTCATCATTATTCACAAATTTATTTAAACTGTGGTAAAAACAGTTTTGTTTAAACATGGCCCTGGTTGATCTCTTATACTCTGCTGCCACCTGCTGGCTGTTTCGGTAATAACTACCATTGCTTCAAGCAACCTCTTCAGGTCAGAGGCTGTGTCATTACAGTTTTTAAACATTCGATTACTTGATTAGTTGATGGAATAATCAATAGGAAAATCCATTTTAAAAAATAATTGATATTAAATATTAAATATAACTTAAAAAACAAAAACAACTACACAGTCAATATTCACCCAATATCAATATATGTCAATCAGCAGAGTGTTTCCCAAATGCTCAACGGTTCCTTTTCGCTCAAAAATGTTTCACTATGTGGATCTTTTATGTATTTCAGATGTCTTGGTATGTGTATTTTGGAGTTTTAAAAACTATGTTGATTAAAATCAAATATCCGTGGACGTGTTTGCCACATGTAAAAATATGTTGGACATGCAGCCTTGAGAGTCCGCCGTGTGCCTGAACACAACAAAAAAAAAAAGTCACTCTGCTTTGAATCCTTTAATCACTCGCACTCTTGACCTTCTTTTTTGTGTTACTTCAAAAAAAGGACTTCAATAAATAGACGGAGCGTTATCAGGTCTTCCCAATGATAAATGCGAAGACACGGAATAAAAGATTATCGTGCTGAAATGACAAATGTAGAGTCCTCTTAAAAAATAAAAAAAATAAAAAGACTTCCTCGGGGCAAAAGTCAAAAGTCTTTGGGATCAAATATTAACTTTTGTCAAGGTTTCACTCGGAGGAGGAACTGCTCTTGCTTGGCAAAAGTGTGTTCAAGTTGTAAGAGATGCTTTTGGGATCATGTTGAAAGACGTGTTTCCGCATCACTACGGGATCACGTAAACTTCTATTGCACTTTTTAAACCACGAGTCGTTCATTGAATTCACATCGCATACGATATTTGTTTTGCTCCAAATTTTTGTACTACGCCCATTGAACGCAATCATTTACGGGACTTCCAGGAAGCTGTTGAAAGCGCGGGGAAGAAATGCATCAAAATATCACTTGTTCTTGGGTTGATTCCATTAAAAACACAATTGGAGATATTTCACAAAAATGTCACCACATACATACATACAAGTTTTAGTATATAAAAAACAACAACCTTGGTTGTATATATATATATATCTATATATATATATATTTTTTTTTTGCATTAGTTGTATTTTTCAATTTAATTGTTTTTTTTACGTTCTATTTTTTTTTCCTGAGATGCCGTCAAAATGTCCTCAAAAAGAAATGTTAATTTTATCATTTTCTATTTTATTTTTTTTATTTTCTGGAGATTTTCGAATTTTATCATTTTCTAGACGAAAATATTTTGTCTGAGAATTTTTTTTTTTTTTTTAGGATCACTCAATGTCCCCACAAATAAAAATCATTTTGCAAGAATGTAATTTTTCTGAAATTGCTTCTTTTTTTTCTTTTCTTTTTTAACACTTGGCAATGGTGGCCAGCAAGGAGGTAATAAGCGCTGGGAAAAGTCGCATAAAAGCAAAGTGTTTTATTCTTTTCTGTTGCTGTGAGACATCAAACGCACGCGCACACATCCGAGAAGAGCATATGGAGGATTTTGAAGTGGGATCGCACTACCTGGCAGGTCAAGCGAGCAATTTTTTTTTTTTTTTTTTTTGGCGCTCTACTGTCAGGGAAGGCTTTCCCTCCCCCAAGCCCAACCCCCTGCCCAACCTCCCCCCCAGCCCTCCGCCAATGTCACTTAAATAGCTTTAAGGTGTGTTTGGGTTGGACTTTCACCTCCTCCTCCCGCGTTTCCCCGGCAACCGTCCAGAGTTGCCTTTAATTTGTATCATCTCCATCCCGAGTGCCTGTTGCCATGGCGAGCTCTTTAAATATCAGCTGCACATCAGATTCTTACTTTCTTATTATGCCTGCAACGGACGGATACGTGCGCGCGCGTATGCTTGTGTGTTTTGTGTGAGTTTTTGGACGCGAGCATGTGTGTGTGTGTGTTTGTGTGTGTGGACAAAAGAGATGCTCCCTTAGTCCCGAATGTCTTTTTCTCCTTTTTCTTCTTCATTTTGTTAATCCGTCTCCACGGGGAGGACGCGCCTATTTTTATGCTTCTTCCGTAAAAAACGAGGGAGGGAGTAAAGAGAGGAGGTGTGGAGGAAGCCTTTTGTGTGTCATCTTATCAGAGAAGCGTCCCAAAAGATTACCCCCCCCCCACACACACACACACACACACACACACACACACACACACACACACACACCTCGTTTGGAGAGGACGTGCTCACGTGCATGCTGATAAGATGCAATAATAAGGAAGCGTGTAACCATCGCACACACAAATATCTTGCAATATGAGCATGACAGCCAAAATGTCCGCAAAGAAAATGTTCTCGGTTAGAATGCCAAGTTTGTTGCCACGTCAAGATAATGAAGATTGTTTCAAATACATTTTTTAAAAATCTCAGGAGAATTTTCAATTTCAAGAATCGCTTTAGTTCTGAGGATCACTTAAAATTGACGCTGCGCCGATTTCCTCAATTTTGGGGGATCGATCGGTGATGAGCCGATCCCTAAAAATGACAAAACTATTTTATTCACCATTTTTGCCAACGTCTTTTTTTTTTCCCAAAAATGTTTTATTCTTCAGTTCAGTTTTCTTGTCCAGAAAATCTGTATTTGACAAAAAAGGTTTTGTGACGCTCAGTCCAAATATATGCACAATGAAAAAAATTGAGAAAAATAATTTTACGAGTATTATCTTTTCGTTACGTCATATTTTAAGACATAAACAACATTTTAAAATGTGTGAAAAGAAAATTGTGGAAAAGCTATAATTTTGTGAAAGTCTTATACTTCAAGAAAAATTGGTTTATGGTGTATTTTTTTTCTTCAGGAAAAGCTGTATTTATCTGAGAAAAATCTATCAATCAAAATAAAAAAAAATGTTAAGAGTGAATAGCAATCATTCAACAAGTTTTTGCCCCAAAAAAAATAAATTTTTAATTCTAGAAAAGCTTTACTGAGATTTGTTTTTGTTCTAAAAATCCATTAAAAATATTCTCACAATGAAAAACATTATTTATTTTTGCAAAAGTCATTTTATTTTTACAAATTAAGTTGTATTTTTATTTCACAAAAAAAAAAAAAAATTAACGAGTGGAGTAGAGTAGAGGATAATTCAAAATGTACTCAACCAGAATGTTGAAAAAAAAAAAAAGTACATTTTTGCTTAACTGATTTTTCAAGAAGAAAAAAATATTTTGTGAAGGTGTCAAGCTTGTATTTGTTAGTTTGTGGTGAGGATGAGCCCAAATGTCCTCCCCATATAGCTAAAAATGTCCCCACAGCAAACATTAAATGTCAAGTTTGGTCATACAAAGAAAGAGAAACAATAAACACATACACACAAACACACAAGGCATTGATTCCCCAGATGAAACACACACACACACACACACACACACACACTTCAACACAAGGAGCTCATTGTAGCATTTTCTTGTATGGATCAGTCAAAATGTCCCTACGGTAAAGTGTTCCTTTTTTTAAAAAAAAAATTTTATACAGCGGACATTTCTGAGCGGATTGCGTGACAACAAAAAAGACAAAACGTGCATCTCGTTTCCGACAATTGTGCTATTACTCTTCTTCACTCACATCAAGAATACACACACACACACACACACGCACACACACACACACACACACAAGGGCTAATTATGAATTCGTGAAAATGTCCTCCCAAAAATAATTGTCCCCACAGTAAGGGTGGGATGTCAACTTTGGTGCCAAACGGATAGAAAAACCAAGTAGCTTACAGACACACACACACACACATGTACACACACAAACACACACTTAGCCGCGTATATAAGGGACTGCATGTGGTTTTGTACGCGTCTAATTGCGTTGCGTCCCATCGTGCACGGCAAGACATTGGAGAGTTTGTGCTTGTCAATGTGAGAGCCAACATTAAGGTCTGGGGGGGCATATATATATATATATATGAAAATCAATGTATAGTACGCACCAGTTAACTAAAATGGAAAATTATTTCATGTAGTCATTTTTATTATTATTATTATTATTATTATTATTATCATTATTCTATTTATTTTTTACTCTTTGCATGCAGGGGCAGGGGAAAGCGAGGTTCTGCCTCTCCTGCCTGCTCTGACCACACGACCGAATGTACAGTATGTGTGTATCTATATACAGTATGTATATATTTGTCGATAGATGTGTATGTATGACTTTATAATAATGCAGAGTCACATGTTCAATTTGCACTTAAAACTATGTCACTTTTCCCACCGGGCTCCTTTAATTTGATGCTTTTATTTTAATCTACATCTCACTCTCTCACATACAGTCACACGCACACACACACACACACATGCTGCAGGCGTGATGATGGAAGTGCATGTGTAAATACTGCAAAGGAAAATGGGGGTGGGGAGGGGGCTTCATGGTTGAGGGGGGGGGGGACACGGCAAGCCTCATTTGCATATTCGACATTTGGAAGAAGCCTCACTTTGATGCTCTGATCTTCAAGCTTCTAGAAGCCTCCAGCCTCAGATAACGCATCATTAATTTTATATATATATATATATATATATATATATATATATATATATATAAAATTAACTTTAAAATAATCATTTTAAATTGTCGTCGGAATCTTTTTTTTTTAACAAATAATTTTATATTTATATATATTTGTTATATTTATAATGATATTACACTGAAGAAATTCCCTCACGCTTGATAGAACTCCTTGGTGGAGGTAATACAGTTTCACTTGCACACAAACACACATGTAATAACACAATCATAAGTAAAATATATGGTTCAGAAATAGACACAGCAATCATGAGCGCCGGTATATTATTTAAGCTAACTCGTGCGATTGAAATCTTGATGGCGATAGTACGTTTACTTTTTAAACACCACTTTAAATGAAAAATGTTTTTTTTTTATAAATCATTGTAATCATTATTAGTATACAGTATTGAATTGTAACAAAACTTAATCAAAGCGTTAAAAAGTTGTGTTTTTATGTAGTCCTGCTGACGAACGCTAATGAAATACCCTTTCCTTGGTGGAGGTAATCCATAAGAAACTTGACATGAAATGGCTAACAGTGGAAATTGTCTCCCCCATGAGGCAGTAAGAGGCAATTACAACAGCCCAAAATTATGAATTATTATTTTTTCTGTCCTTAAATTAAAAAATAAATGAACACAACTTGAAAAAAATTTTTTTTAAATGAACATGACTATTTGTTGCCACTTTTCACTAGTTTTCGAAAGCCTTGTTAAAGTTAAGTAAAGACAACTTATTTAATGTTTTATTACCTTCTCAACAAATCACTTTACAGCTCGGTTTTTAGACTTTTACAGAACATAAACTAACATTTAAAAGGCGAGCGTTGAAAAAGAATACATTCGAAAATTAAACTCAACTTTTTTTTTTTAAAGCAATTTGTGTTAGTAACGATAAATATAATTGTTGGTCACTGATTGGCTGGGAGTAGTCACATGACTCATGGTCATTATAAAAGAGTTCCTGTTGGCTCAACATGACTTTTCGCTAAGTTTATGATCAAAATAAATGCAACAAAATGTTTTGGATCACCAATTAATTAAAAAAATATATTTAACATTAAAATATGTTTTGTGGATAACATTTTGTGATATATTTAACAACGCTACTCTCAAAAGATTGGAGCGATGAGAACTTAAAATGCAAAAAGCAGCCATCTTTAACAGGGGGCTGAACTTTTTTTATTTATTTTTTTTTATTTCCAAGGACATTCACATCAATGCATTTCTGTGACTCCTCCATTGCTCTTTATACAGTTTTCAGAAACTGCATTAACCAATTTTGGCTTACTCATTGAAAACCCAATTACTTAACTCTTTGACTGCCAGACGTTTTCAGAAAAGGAATGCCGTGGGTGACAACCGATTTAAGCATTTTTGACTGATCTTTCAAGGTCCACAGAAAAGTATGTGTTTGGACTACTACTACTACATACTACCAAATGAAAGATTGGACTCTCATCTTTCATCAGAAAAAAAAAGTTTGTTTCTACCTTATTCCGTTTTTCAGTAATCAACAATAGAAAATGGTTAGTTTCACCTCTGTTTTGAAAAAAAAACGTCTTTTAACGTCTTTGGCACTCCATAGGATTTTACTAAACGTTATTTAACGTTTTTGGCAGTCAAAGAGTTAATGTGTTATTTAACCTAGAAAGTTGTCTCGAACAAAAACAACAAATTTTGGGGTCAAACTAACCTAAATGGCGGTGGGTCCTGTTTTGATCGAGTAATTGGGTTCAAATTGACTATTTTTAAAGCGCACTCTGCCTACTGATCTCACAGCTCAGTGCCCACTTCCCCCTCTGAACACATCCTGTTACAATTTTGCCAGACTTTTTGCGAGTAGTGTATGAATATTAACATGCTTATGGTATTTAATAAACACACGCACATTCAGAGCCATCCGTTGGCGGCGAAGTCCCGTCGGAGTTGTTGCGTCTGTTCCTGGTCGAGCGGCCGGAGAGGCGAACGACAGACCCCGCCGTGGAAGCCGAACCACTCCATGGCCTGCTTGAGGGCGGGCACGCCCAGCTTCCTGGTTACCTAGCAACGCACACAGGAGCAAGTCAGAAGTAAGCCCGTGTCTGAACTGGGCAAGTTATAAGCAGGAAGACTTAGTGGGCGAATGGCAAGCAAATAAAGTGAAATCAAGTCATGACTTACAGTTACAGCGGTTATATAGCGCTTTTCTGATCATGAATTTTTTCCTTAAAATTACACGAAATTAACTCTTTGACTGCCAAAAACGTTAAATAACGTTTAGTAAAATCCTATGGAGGAGTGCCAAAGACGTTAAAAGACGTTTGTTTCAAAACAGAGGTGAAACTAACCATTTTCTATTGTTGATTACTGAAGAACGGAATAAGGTAGAAACAAACTTTTTTTTCTGATAAAAGATGAGAGTCCAATCTTTCATTTGGTAGTATGTGTGTTTCCATAGTCCAAACACATAATTTTCTGTGGACCTTGAAAGATCAGTCAAAATGCTTAAATCGGCTGGCACCCACGGCATCCCTTTTCTGAAAACGTCTGGCAGTCAAAGAGTTAATAGCAATTTTTGGTCATCATTCCTCCAGTTATTTTTAAAATACATATTTTATACAGACCCACACGAAATGAATAAAACAGGAGTATAAATAAAACTGGGCCAGATAAATAAGTGATTTTACCGCAGGTTCGCCACTAGAGGTCTCCCAAACAACAAACACAACATTCAGCAGTCCAATCAGCCCTTACCAGGCAAGGTCATTCGAACCATATAAAAACCATAGAGGATTATGTTGACAAACATTTTAAATTGTATATACAATATCTATCATTGTAAATCGATACCAAGTCACAGTCGAGTCTTTGATAAGTTTTTAAGACAAAAGTTCCAAGTCCAAATTGCCGACCTTAAGTCTGAATCAAGTCATGTGACTCAACTCCCCCATCAAATGAAGTCTTTCAATGTTTTGTTTTTTTTGCAACATGATGGTATGTAGTAGTGTGTTCTTACGGCAGCGTTGGGTTCGATGAGTCGCTGCTGCAGCTCTCGGGCTTCTTCCCACCGACCCGACGTGCACAAACGCTCCAATTCACACAGCGGCTCACCCAGAATGTTCGCCAGGGCACAAACTCCGCCCACCGCGCCTGAAACATGACCAATCGCAACATTTGGAACTTTAGGCATTCTTAATGTGGCGAGAAACGAAGGAAAATGGTTGAAATGTGTTAAACGGCGTGTGCATAAAAAACAAGCACTGGATGTTTTTGTGCTTGCTAGCATGCTAACATCTTAGCAAATCAACATTTAGATTTTTCCCACCATAAACACATTTTTGAACACGTGCCTTAAATGGCTGTTACAGCATGGGAGACATTTACCCAAATAAAACCAAGGCCTTCCCAAAAAAAAAAGACTAAATAATAATAAATTAGGCGAGGAATAAGTATGCGTCTTATTGTATTATATTGTATTTGTAACTTGATTTGGGGTTGCACTTAACTTGTTAGCTCAAAATCATAGAGTATGGTTACCATCATTACCAAGCCTCTAATTTACTCCCAGTTGCTAATACTAACATTCCAAATGCTAACAAAAGCAAATAACAAATAGCTTATCCAGCTCAGCTACAGCAAGTGCCGCCAGTTGCTGGTGATGCTAGCAGGCCATATATTATACCATGAGGCCCAGTAGCCTTCAGCAGTGAAAGCTTAGCCAGCAGCTAAGCAGAAAGTCACTACCAAGCATAGCAAGCATAGCTAACGAGGCTAGCTCGCAATGTGCTTCCAGTGGCTAATGCTAAATTGCTAAATACCAACATAAGACCAGTTATTATCAGCAGTGGCAGGCACTAGCAAGTCAACCAACAAGGCTAGCTATCGTAGGTGCTCCTGACTGCGACGCTAGCATTTATTGACTTACCGACACAGTAGGCAGCCATAAGGAATCCCGCCGAGCCTGCCAGAACCTGGAAGTCCTGATCTTTGGTTTTGTGGACTATAAGGCCGATCCTGGTGATCTGCACAGGAAACACATGTTGAGGAAACAAAATGGCTTCCAAACAAAATGGCCGACAAGTATATTTCAGCCCCCCCCCCGCCCCCAATTGTTTTTTTCTGGATGCTCACTGCCACTGTAACGTCAAAACATGAAGGTTAATTCCTCAAATTGCACTTTTATCTGGTTCCGTGTAGCGAGTCGTTTGTTTAAAGTCGCTTTTGTTTATTAAACTTGGGTCAGTAGAGGGTGCCACAGGACAACCAAACGTGTTGACAAACGTCTTCCATTGGACGTCTGGGATCACATGACAACTTTCCCAAGAGGCAGCAATCAACATCAAAAGTGGCTCATGAATAATTAATGAGTTGCCTGTATTTCTTTTAATTGTCTTTAGCCCAGTAGAACTGAGGCCATCAAAGGGACTCCACAGGGAATGAGCTCCGCCTCCCGAGCACATATTTTTAGCGAGCGGCTGTCAGTCAAGCGTCACACGATTGGTCGCTCTGTCAGCGCCTCATAGAAGATGACAACATTTTTAGGACATTAATACACAGTTCAAAGCACACTCCCCCTCCTCACCTGCTGGGGGAAGCGCAAGAGAAACTACTAGAAACTGATGGGGTTTTTTTAACATGAGTGGAAACCTGTATGTCTAGGTAACTAACTGGCTAACTCACTGGCTGGCTGACTAAAAGACTAACTAGTTCACTGACTGACTGACTAATTGATTAACCAACAAACTGATTGACTAACCAAATAAATACTTACCTAAATGACTAACTAATTGTCCAACTGATTGACTGGCTAAATAATATACTGCCAACATACTACATGACTAAGTAACTGCCTGACTTACTGACTACGAAACTGTCTGGCCAACCAACTGACTGACTCACTGGCTGTCCGATTTACTGACTAACTTAACAATTGACTAAGTGAATGACTGATTAACTGACTCACAGACTAGCCACTACCAAACTGACCAGCTGACTAACTGCCCATCATAATAACTAACCACTGACTGACTAAATAATGAACCAACTCTCTCACTGCCCGACTGAATGACATACAAACCAGTTGATTGACTGCCTAACTAACTACCGACTAGCTCACCGACTGATAACCTGTCTGAATAACCGAGTAACTAACTGATAGACTACCTCACTGACTAACCAACTCGTTGACTGACTAAGCAAGTAACTGATTGACTGTCTAACTGACTAACCAACTGACCTACTGATAGACTAAAAACCTACTAACTCAATTGACAAACTAACGGAGTGACAAATAAGAAAAGCTCGCCTCCCACCAGCATTTAGGTAATAAGTTATTTGAGTTGTCAGATTTGTCATCGGGACTTTTTGACAGCGGGAAAAAATTCTTCCTGCAACCCGTCTGGCGACCTCTCACCTTTTGCTGCGCCAGTTCCCGCCTACGAGCGAGACGGCGGCGGAACAGTGGGCGAGGGGCCGCGGGGGGCTCGGGGTCGAGCGGTGTCGTCTCCCTCCCAAATCGCGAATCCAGTCAGACGGCGCCCACACAGCCCGAGCGCTTTTTTTCTTTTTCTTTTTTCCCTCGCAGCCTCGAACGCGACGCGACGTGTCGGCTGACCTCCTGCTGCTCGCTCACCAATATTTTCATTTTCTTGTTTTTGCTATTTTCAACTTTTTACTTCGGATTTGGAAAACTTCTTCCCTTGACGCTTCACACATGACTCATGAATGCTGCATGTTGAGAGATGACATTTCATATTATGTAGCTTAGTCATTTTTTTCCCGTTCTCTATTAAAGTGTTCCCTCGCTATAACGCTGTCTCGCTGTATGGCGGATTTTTTTGGTGCACTTTTGCATGCATCGTAATGTACCTCTTTTATAAAATTTATGAAGGTAAAGAGATAAACGTGAGAAAATGTAAATGCCTCGATGGGAAAAGTGTATAAGTGTGGTGAGGGGTTTTAGAGCCTTAAAACATTTATCATAAAAGTAAAACATAAAGCTAACTACTTTGCAAATTTCATTTATTGCGAGTATTTTTTGGAACCGAACCCCAGCAAAAAAACGAGGGAAGACTGTATTAAATGTTTTATATTTACAATTATCCTTACAGTATACCGGTTCCATCTGTCTTCTACTTCCCCACCGTCTTACATTCAGTCACTCCTACTCACTTTCTCACTCCCATTTCCTCGCACTCCTACACCAGTCTCACAAATTCTCACGATCCCTCTCATTGCCTCTACCTCACTTGCTCACTCACTCACTCACTCCCACACTCATTCATTCTTTACTACTTCTACTATCCCACTCTCGATTTCACTCCGTCTCACCCTCACTCACTCCCTCCCAGTCTCACACTGACACCCCTGCTTGCTCCCACACTCCCTCTCACTCTCTCACACTCTTACTTCCACTTGCTTTCATTCGCTCGCTCACTCTCACAGTCACTCACTCCATCTCTCTTACTTCTACTGCCTCACTCTGTCAACCTCACTCCCTCTCCATCTAAGAGACTCACTCTCCCCCCCCCCCCCCACACTCACTCACTCACTCTCACTCGCTTATTCCCACTCATTCACTCCCAGATCCACTCCCCCACTTGAATCGAGTAACAGTCCATCGCACTCCTGGCTACCCCACTTTCCCCAACTCAAACTTATTCGCTCATACACACTAACTCTCCCGCTGCGACTCACCCTTTCAAACTCACCCTCACACTACCCTCACTCTCTTCCATTCTCTCACTCCCACATTCATTCTCTCCCACTTGCTCACGCTCACCCATAACTCCTCTACAGCAGCAACAGGCCGCCGGTGAATTTTAACTCTTTGACTGCCAAAAACGTTAAATAACGTTTGGTAAAATCCTATGGAGGAGTGCCAAAGACGTTAAAAGACGTTTGTTCCAAAACAGAGGTGAAACTAACCATTTTCTATTGTTGATTACTGAAGAACGGAATAAGGTAGAAACAAACTTTTTTTTTCTGATGAAAGATGAGAGTCCAATCTTTCATTTGGTAGGTTCCATGTGTTTATAGCAATAGAACACAATATTGTGTGGGCCTTGCAAAATCAGTCAAAATCCATTAAACCAGCTGGGAGCGAAGGGGGTTGCTTCAGTAAAAATGTCTGCGAGTGAATGAGTGAATTAGTTGAGGCCAAGAGCAGGTCATGACCGAGACTTTAAGCAATTGAGACCAAGACCAAATTGTGATTAAGACGCTGATGAAGTTGACAGACACGCAGACCTAGTCAAGACCAGGATTTTGAGGAAGTTGAGACCAAGATCTATTCAATATCCAGATTTTTAGGATGTCGTGACCAAGTCAAGAACTTTAGGGAGGTTAACTCATTCGCTCGCAGCCATTTTGACTGAAGCAATGCCCTTCGCTCCCGGCTCTTTTACTGGATTTTGACAGATTTTGCAAAGCCCACAGAATATTGTGTTCTATGGCTATAAAAACATGGAACCTCCAAAAAGAAAGATTAGAGTCACTTCTTTCTTTAGGAAAGTACTATCTGTTTCCGTTTTGCAGCAGTTAGCATTAGAATATAGCTAAGTTTCATCGTTATTCAAAAATCTGCTTTGAACTGTGGGTAAATCAGCTTGTTTTCAACAAGGCCCTGGTTGTTCTCTTCTACTCTGCTGCCACCTGTTGGCCATTTGTAATTCCTACCATTGCTTCACTTGTTCTTTGCCGTTTGGAGGCTGCATCAAAGCCTTCTGTATGCTCTAGCATGAAAAAAAAACACATTAACTCTTTGACTGCCAAAAACGTTAAATAACGTTTAGTAAAATCCTATGGAGGAGTGCCAAAGACGTTAAAAGACGTTTTGTTTCAAAACAGAGGTGAAACTAGCCATTTTCTATTGTTGATTACTCAAAAACGGAATAAGGTAGAAACAACTTTTTTTTTCTGATGAAAGATGAGAGTCCAATCTTTCATTTGGCAGTATGTGTGTTTCCATAGTCCAAACACATAATTTTCTGTGGACCTTGAAAGATCAGTCAAAAATGCTTAAATCGCCTGGCACCCACGGCATCCCTTTTCTGAAAACGTCTGGCAGTCAAAGAGTTAATTAGGTGGAATTCATTTGAAACAGTGCCGCCCTTTTGACATGTTCAAATAGAACCGCCTCCTCATCATATCTTGACTCGACGACGTTTTCCGCAAAGGTTCAGGAAAAGATGCTAAGTAGAGGCACTCCCTCGTTCACTCTCACGCGCACTCCCACAGCTGTGTAAACGAAGCGCTCCTCACATCTCCGCCGCTGTCCTTGAGTCCCGCAACGTTTGGATGTTGGGACAGACGCGCAACGGCATCCAGAGGCAGTTCCAGGCCCGTGTTGGCCGGGACGCTGTACAGGATCACTGGAACCGCGCTGCCGTCTGCCACCTGCAGGGGAGACAAAGGGACAAAGTCTATCAGGGGTGGGCAAACTACAGCCCACCCACCGTTTACATTTCCATGAGTTGTGGGATATTTGTTCGAAGAATTTATCCTTTTTTGCTCTCATTGTTAAGTTAAAATATTTTTGTTGTTGTTGTATTGATTTATCTAATAAAATAATTGAATAATGAAATCCAAATACATTTTTACGGTATAAAACTGCAAATGCACATTTTAAACGTTTTCATTTTATAATAATATGACAACACAATAACAAAATAATGTTTAAAAATTTGTCAAATAAGAATAGCTCGAGCCAGCCTTTCACATTTTGTTATGAAGTGCGCTGACGCCATCTAGCGGTGAATGCCTGAACATATCACAAAGCAAAAAAAAAAAAAACTGTCCCAATTGTCAACTCATGACTGGAAAAACTGGTAAGAGTTACTGGGAAATGAAGGGAGCACTGAATGTTTTGTGTTTTTAGTGTCTGACCTTAGTGAAGTGCTGGACCAGAGCGTGGGCGTCCATCTTGCCTTTGTAGAAGCAAGGCGTCACCACCAGGACGGCGTCAGCACCGGCTTCCGACATTTTGGCCGTCAGCTCCAACGTGGCTCTCGTCGCTAAACGGCAACATCGCAACACATTTCAAGTGCTTGCACTCGGCTATGGTTAAGTGCAAATAAAGTTGATCCCCACGGTTCACGGGGAACAGGCACCGGGTTATTATTATTATTGTTGTTATTTAACCCCCCCCCCCTCTATTTTTTTTGTTTTCTAAATTATGATTAAACACTAATATACCTTTACAAAAATATGTGTTTAAATGTTGGCAAAAAATCTTCAATCGATGAATTTGTGGCTGCTAAACCACAAGTATGCGGGGGTCCACTGCACAGATAATTACCTAAAAAAATTTTAAAGTACGGAAACTGATATAAACTTAAATACAAAAGTAAAAACTTAAACTTTGTAAACTTAAAAACTATTTACTATTAATTATAGAAAAAACAGTGAGCCCCCACATATTGACTGTTCAGCAATCACTGATTTGCCCTTCTTCTTTTTATTTAAATTTTTTAATTAAACCTATCAGCCATTATTTGCTGAGAAACTCTATTGCTCAGACGCCATCTTGTGGCATCTTTGAGCCAAAGAACCAGGTTGAAGAAAGAGCAGCGCAGCTTCATTTAGTCAGTCCATAAACTTGTCTAATAGAAAAAGTGCTTGGCCGTCATCGTGTGGCATTTATAGGCAATTAAAAAAAAACATGGCTCGGTCCCTGTTCCACATAATTAGTCCGGGGAGACTGTAACCGTCCGTCCGTCTTCTTCCGCTTATCCGGGGTCGGGTCGCGGGGGCAGCAGCTTTAGCAGGGAAGCCCAGACTTCCCTCTCCCCAGCCACTTCAGCCAGCTCATCCGACGGGACCCCAAGGCGTTCCCAGGACAGCCGAGAGACATAGTCTCTCCAGCGTGTCCTGGGTCGTCCCCGGGGCCTCCCGCCGGTAGGACATGCCCGGAACGCCTCCCCAGGGAGGCGTCCAGGAGGCATCCGAACCAGATGCCGAGCCACCTCAACTGGTTTCCTCTCAACGTGGAGGAGCAGCGACTCGACGCTGAGTCCCTCCCGGATGACCGAGCTTCTCACCCGATCTCTAAGGGAGAGCTCGGCTACCCTGCGGAGGAAACTCATTTTGGCCGCTTGTATCCGGGATCTTGTTCTTTCGGCCGCGACCCACAGCTCGTGACCATAGGTGAGGGTAGGAACGTAGATCGACCGGTAAATCGAGAGCTTTGCCTTTCGGCTCAGCTCCTTCTTCACCACAACGGACCGATACAGCGCCCGCATCACTGCAGACGCTGCACCGATCCGCCTGTCGATCTCCCGCTCTAACCTACCCTCACTCGTGAACAAGGCCCCAAGATACTTGAACTCCTCCACTTGGGGCAGGACCTCCTCCCCGACCCGGAGAGGACACTCCACCCTTTTCCGACTGAGGACCATGGTCCCGGATTTGGAGGTGCTGATCCTCATCCCAACCGCTTCACACTCGGCCGCGAACCGCTCCAGTGAGAGCTGGAGGTCACGGCTTGAAGAAGCCAACAGCACCACATCATCTGCAAAAAGCAGAGATGCAATGCTGAGGCCACCAAACCGGACCCCCTCAACGCCTCGGCTACGCCTAGAAATTCTGTCCATAAAAGTTATGAACAGAATCGGTGACAAAGGGCAACCTTGGCGGAGTCCAACCCTCACAGGAAACAAATTCGACTTACTGCCGGCAATGCGGACCAGACTCTGACATCGCTCGTACAGGGACCGAATGGCCCGTATCAGGGGGCTCGGTAACCCATACTCCCGAAGCACCCCCCACAGAACTCCCCGAGGGACACGGTCAAACGCCTTCTCCAAGTCCACAAAGCACGCGTGGACTGGTTGGGCGAATTCCCACGCACCCTCGAGGACCCTGCTGAGGGTGTAGAGCTGGTCCACTGTTCCACGGCCGGGACGAAAACCACACTGCTCCTCCTGGATCCGAGATTCGACCTCCCGACGGACCCTCCTCTCCAGCACCCCTGAATAGACCTTACCTGGGAGGCTGAGGAGTGTGATCCCTCTAAAGTTGGAACACACCCTCCGGTCCCCCTTCTTAAAAAGGGGAACCACCACCCCGGTCTGCCAATCCAGAGGCACCGCCCCGATGTCCACGCGACGCTGCAGAGACGTGTCAACCACGACAGCCCCACAACATCCAGAGCCTTTAGGAACTCCGGGCGGATCTCATCCACCCCCGAGGCCCTGCCACCGAGAAGCTTTACCGACTGTGACCCCCTTACTCTATAAACACAGTATTTTGCCACGAGCTCCCTTTTCAGCACATCCATCCATTTTCCGAACTGCTTTTCCATACGAGAGTTTTTGGGAAGAAACATTTGCCCATCGATCCGTCGGGTCACTGACGAACACGAAAACGTTTCGCGCGCACACGCACACTAACGCACACTCGCAGCCGGACCCGGCGATGAGCAGCTTGTCGGCGGGCATCGAGCGTCGAACCCTCTTCACCACCTCCACGCGCTCCTCTTCCGTCAGATGAGGGTACTCGCCATTGGAGCCCTGCACAACCAGACCTGAACAAACGCAAAACACGCAACCAAACACTTTCTGTAAAATTATGTAAAATACTTCAGTTGAAAACATCAAATGTGAAGACAAATAACCTGAAAATGGTACCAAAAAAAGAACATTAAAGTGTTTTTAAAACCCCTGTGCGTTATTTAACCATTTTTGGGCTTTTTGTTAAAAAGAAAGAAAGACAGCATGAAGGTGTTTTGTGAAAAAACACCTTCATGCTCTCTCTCTAAGGCATCCATAAACCTCCTCTTTGGTCTTCCTCTAGACCTTTTTTAGTAAAAAATACAAAGGTAACTGTAAAGCAAGTAAAGAACATCAAAACATCAAACGGTTAAAAAATAATAATAATTATATACGCCTTTTAAACGTGACCTTACAACTTCCGCTGCTACCGGAAGTGTCGCAGCGCTCTTTTTTTTTTTTTTTTTTAATAATATATATATATATATATAAGCGCTGGAAATCTCATTCACGATTATGAACGTTTGTTGTTATGACGCTTCATTCTCTTCGCCTGACCTTTAAATGGAATCTTGGCGTACTTGCGGAGGTTGTGCTCCAACTTGTCGTAGTCGACGTCCTCCCGCTCCGTGAAGGGGGTCGCGATGGGAGGGTACACGCCGCTCAGGTCGAGCCGGACGCCGGCCGAGCTCAGGCTTCGGGCCCGGTTCAGTCCGGACGTCCGGCCTTGGTCGAGGCGTGCTAGTGTCAGCCAGCGGGACGACATCATCCGGGTCCCGGAACTCAACATGACGCCGGCGTACTACTACCACCACCACCACTTGCACTGCTACTTTTTCTACTGCTGCTGCTGCTACTACTACTAACTACAGTAGTCCTTGTTCTCCTTCTTGGTGTATTTGGACTGTGGTTCTTGTCAGTTAATGGATGAGCCGCCTGGTTAAATATTGACGACGGTTCGTGCTTTTTGGCTCGTTCGGTGCCTCAAACGTTGACTTGAGCTTGTTGACTTTTTTTTTTCTTCACATTTGAGCTTGGCAAGAAACGTGACACGCCCACGTGATACATTAGCGTCCCCAACATGACCAACATGAATAAAAGGTCAACAATAATAACAACACTATTAAGAAAAACAACCACGGCTGTAATAAAGTGCTGTACGTACAATTCAAAATCAAATGCCACCCCCCCCCCCCAAAAAAAAAATATATATTTCAAAAAACTTTGATAAGACTCGTTTTACATTTAAAAAAAAGGGTGAAAATTACGCGAAACAAAAAAAAATCTAGTGTGTGTGTGTGGGGGGGGGGGGGGGTCCATGATAAGGTAAATTCGCGGGTGCCAAACCGCGAGTATACTGGGGTCATGTTGTTTCCTTGAATTTGCTGCCATCTAGTGGTGAATTGTGTTTATCACAACTTGGGCATCGCAGAAGAAGCCCACCATCAAAGTGGACGAACGATATTGTTACAGAATGCACCGTTTAAGCCAAACAAAGAACGATTCCGTATTTTACATCAGTGCTTCCCGTGCAACCAGGAGCACGCGAGCACATCGTAGAAAAAAATAATTGAGAAGAACTGCTGGGAGATGAAATAAAAGGATTTTCATGTAATAATCACTTTTACGTTCTACTTTTGGAGAACATGAACGTTTCATGAGGTTCAAATTCTGTTGAATAGCCATTCAAAATTATGCCTGGTTTTAATTCATCTTCAATACATGCTTTATTTATTTGTTACTTTTGTAAGTTTCAAGTGATTTCAGTGACCACCATTGTGGGTTTGTCAGCAGTTTTGACCACCGTGTGTATAAAAGAGGGGAAGACAAGACCAAAAAATAAGGCAACCACGGTTTGACCCGGGGTCCGGGACGGTTGGCAACAGCCCCACCATGGGCGAGATTACAGGAACAAATAACTTGTTTTCCTTTTTTTTTTTTTTTTGCAAGGCTGGGCTTCTGTACTTGTTCAAATATACCTTTCGACCAAGTAGGCAACACTGTCAGCACATTTGTACTTGTTAAGAAGTAGGTGTAGTAAAGATTTTAAAAAAATGACGGAACAATCTCTCTATACCTAATTTAGTGGGTGCTGGCACTCCCCAAAAAGCAGATGGTTCACTACCTGGATGGTTCGCAAGAGTCGTCTTCATCATTTTCATCATCTTCATCCGAGCAAGGCTGATCTTGCCCGCCTGCGCATTTCACCCGGTAAAGCTACAACACATTTTTTTTTTTCAAAGAGCGCATTTCAAATGGACAGTGCGGAAAATGCGCAAACATACATTGATTATGATGTGGTTTGGTCGGTCAGAAAATAGGTAGCATTGTTTTCCAAAGTAAAAGCTGCACACTGCTTGTAAATGCAAGATGAAAAATGGAGAGAGCAATGCAAACAAAGTGCGAAAGTACGATTTATCAGTAGTCGTGTGTCGCCAGAGAGACTAATTGATCGCGTGCCAGTTTAAATAAGTGCTGGTTGACTTTGCCCGCCGTCGGTGTCCTGCGAGCAGCGTTCCGCGCACAACACTGCCGCTTTCACGCACATAATAGGCCGCTTATTCTACCAATAATTTTCGGATCTTTTTGCAATACTGTGCATCGCAATGCAATTGTTGTTGTTTTTTTTACACTGTGAAAACAAACGACGTACTTTATTGGATTGATTTTGCCTGCGACCGCTGACGAGCACGACATTTCGTCACGTTTTGAAATCAAGATCGTCCTCACTATAATCAAATTCAAACGACCCAAAAGCCAACGGCTTGCAATGAGAATCGTTTCAGCGATTTGTGACGTCACAAGTCAAAATGGTGGCCTTTTGCTGCGTTCGAGGAGGGTTTTGGAGTCGGATTGATCCAAATTGAAGTGTCCCATTCCGCCCTCAATGCGTTTTAGACAAATGTAAACAACAAAGATGGCCGTTTCTGATCAACTGTTTGTTGTTCTAATTAACGTCGTCGTTCCAAATGATGTTGTGTCACGTGAAAATAAGTCTCTTGTATTTATATTTGCCTCGAACGCTTTGAGGCCCGGAACTGACACAATCGGAGTGGGATCATTCCGATGACCCACTTTCCTTGAATGCCACATTTTTTTCACAATGAACCGACGCTTTACTGTCGTCGTAATTAGATTTGGGATGAATGTTTTGATCAAATGTTGCTTGACGACTATATGAACAATATATGTCTGTCTTGTATGCTAGTCGCAGGCGATACGACGTGGAAATGAAAAGCATTGTTATTGTTGAAATATCCAAAATGGCCGGATGTCCTGATTCTGAATTGTCATTAAGCAAACCTCTAAAATAGGCTCGATAACATTTTTCTATGTCCTTCTTCGAGACACAACATCATTTAAGCTTCAATTGACGAGGCCAATCCTGATGGCATTCGAATTCCGCATTCAATGATTATGTTTGTTACGACCAGATCTGCTCGGTGAACGAGAAGCAACACAAACCAATCGAGGGAGCCGGAGACCGCAGCCAATCAGGAAGGGGCGCGACACCAGGTGCCTCCAGGTGCATTTTCCCGCCGTCTGCCTCCATCCTGTCAACTTGCCACCCGTGCAGCGTCTTTTGATGGATTGCTGCCAGCGCCTTTGGCGGTCCCGGCGCCTTTGGCGGTCCCGACTCTTCCTGGTCTTGCTGGCGGCGGCCTTGGCGCTCCACTATGTGCGCTTTGCAGCCGTTTCTCCACTGCAGGCCAACTGCCCCCCCGCGTCGCCGCTGCTGGGTGAGGAAAGGCCGCGTGATCTGTCGCGCGTCATGTCATGTCATGTTCTTTTCCCTTTCCACGCGCGCGCAGTCGGGCCTCGGCCCGCCAGTCTCTCCAACCCGCTTGCGACTTTGGAGGAGATCGGCAACAGGAGCGCGTCGTTGTCGCCGGGCGGACTCTACCGTCCGCCGGACTGCCAACCTCGGCACCGTGTTGCCATCGTGGTGCCGTACCGGAAGCGGCTGACACACCTGCGTGCGCTCCTCGACCACCTGCATCCGTTCCTGCAGCGGCAACAGCTCCGCTACGGAATCTACCTGGTGGAGCAGGTGAGAAGAAGTCAGCATTCTTTCTTGGTTGGATCCCGTTGGAAAGATTTAACACTTCAAGTGATTTTTGGACCCGTTAAAATCAAATATCGTATTTTACTTATTAAAAGAAAATCCAGGGACGGCGCTACATGGAGGGTAGGGGATGTTATAGCCCCCCTCAGAAATTTTGATTAACCCCAGTTAAGCCCACCCAGCATTTTATTTGATATTTTAAGATGTACACTCCACAAAAATATAATAAAAAATAATATTTTTTATGACAACAAAAATATCACCATTTCTCTCAAATATTCTTCACAAGCCAGTCTAAATCTGTGATAGTGAGCACTTCTCTTTTGCCGAGATAATCCACCCCACCTCACAATGCTCAGAATATAAAGCCACTCTGAAAGGTGCAGTTTTGTTTTAAGGGGGTTCAGGGGACAGATTTTCCGAGTCCCCAGCAAGGTTTTTTAGCTAATGAAAAATTACGTTAACGAAATAACACAAAAAAGAAAATGCGTTTTAACTCATTCACTGCCATTGACGGTTATAGACGTCAAAAATTCATTTGAACTATTTCTATTAGTTTAACATTTTCCCCCACTTTTGCTCGCAAGAGTATCAAAACATAGACATTTTTTATTGTACGTTCAGAACAAAAATTGTGATTAATTGTGAGTTAACTAGTGAACTCATGCGATTAATTCCTATTCCTTCCGTCTCTCAGTGGGGGAACGGAACCTTCAACAAAGGCAGACTGTACAACGCCGGCGCGCGAGAAGCTCTCGGAGACGAAAACTGGAGCTGCGTCATCTTCCACGATGTGGACCTGCTGCCCGAGGACGACCGCAACACCTACGCCTGCAACAAAGATAGCCCCATGCACCTGTCGGTGGCCATTGACAAGTTTGCGTACAGGTAGACAGACGCGCCAATATTAAGATGGCCGCTTGAGATCAAAAGTGCGCCAACCCGTTTTTCCCGTAACTCGAATAAGGTTGGGAACATAAATAGTTGAAATTGAAAATGTCCACTTGGAAGAGTCAAATATTTTGTTGTACGAAGAATGTTTTTAGTCCCCTTTTGGATATCAGGAGTGGCATAGCTCAGGTGGTAGAGTGGCCAACTCGCAAGCTGAAGGTCGTGGGTTCGTTCCTAAAACAACTTTTTTTTTTTTTTTATGTACTCCAAAAAAATCCTTCTAAAATTGACTTAGAATTTCAGAGTGAAAAAGATTTTACTAGGTTTTTGTCCTGGGATAGTCCAATCCTCTCGTACACAGTAAAAATACTTTTGAGTCAAATTTAACTCTTTGACTGCCAGACGTTTTCAGAAAAGGGATGCCGTGGGTGCCAGCTGATTTAAGCATTTTGACTGATCTTTCAAGGTCCACAGAAAATTATGTGTTTGGACTATGGAAACACACATACTACCAAATGAAAGATTGGACTCTCATCTTTCATCAGAAAAAAAAGTTTGTTTCTACCTTATTCCGTTTTTCAGTAATCAACAATAGAAAATGGTTAGTTTCACCTGTTTTGAAAAAAAAACGTCTTTTAACGTCTTTGGCACTCCTCCATAGGATTTTACTAAACGTTATTTAACGTTTTTGGCAGTCAAAGAGGTTACTCTGAATATTTTACTCTCTCTAAGTGTAAATTTTACTCTGTTTAGAGTCGGACCAAAATGTACTCTACAAATTTGACTGTGTAGCCGCCAATAGGCAACGTGTACGAAACGCGAAAGAAGAAGGTCAGCGAATTTCAGGCAGCCAAAATGGCACTTCCTGTTTGTGTCCCCCCTCCCAGGCTGTTGTATCAGGGAGCTTTTGGCGGCGTTGTTGCTGTGACTCCAGACCAGTTCAGGAAGATGAACGGCTTCTCCAACCAGTTTTGGGGCTGGGGCCAAGAGGATGATAATTTCTGGCAAAGGTAAAAAAAAATTTTTTTTAAATAGTAGCGTGGAGTTGTCAATTCTGATGAGACTCTGGAGATTAATTTAAATTCTTAACTCATTCACTGCCATTGACAGCTATAGACATCAAAAATTCATTGAAACTATTTTCTAGTTTAAACATTTTTCCCCACTTTTGTTAACAAAAGTATAAAAACCTAGATTTTTTTTTCTTTTCTCTTCTTTTTTTTCTTGGCGATCTAGATTTTTTTTGTATTAGAACAGATATCAAATTTTGTGATAAATCGTGAGTTAACTTGTGAAGTCATGCGATTAATTACGTTTAAAAATGGTAATCGCCCGACGTCCCTAATAAATAAAAAAAATATATTTTAAAAAAATTATGATTAAAAATTTGAAAAAATAAATAAAATGTAAAAAAGATTATTAAATTAATTAATTCATTAAATGGAGGGGCGGGACCATTGTGGGTTCAAGCGGCCGCTGTGTTACGTAGGATACCTTGTGGTTTGCCCTCACCTCGCTCTCTGTGCAGACTTCCTGTTGGGATCACATGCGGGTCCAATCCAACTGTGAAGTGAGGAGCAGGCGAGTGCTGGCAAAAAGATGACGTGTCAATATTGATCAGGCAAGCGAATAAAACGCTAAAGCCGACGGTCGACGCACTCCGCGCCGTATTTGCGCAAATGTCGTGCTATCTTGGGGGTTTTTCTTTTTTTCCTTTTGACGCAGGACACATGATGTCCATGATTTAAAAAAATAATAATAAAAATTGGAATGTGGACTCGTCAGACCATAGCACACTTTACTACTTTGCGTCGGTCCAGAGAAGCCAGCTGCTTTCACTTTTAACTCATTCACTGTCATTGACGGTTATAGACGTCAAATATTCATTTGAACTGTTTCTATTAGTTTAACATTTTTTCCCCATTTTGGTTAACAAGAGTATGAAAACCTAGATTTTTTTATTGTACATTTAGAACAGATATAAAATGTTAACCCATGAAGTCATGCAATTAATTAAAATTTTAAATCGCCTGACGCTCCTAATTTTTAATAATCTTTTCTTTTCTTTAATCGCATCAGGCGATTACATTTTTTAATTGTAATTAATCGCATGACTTCAATAGTTAACTCACGATTAATCATAAATTTTACATCTGTTCTGAATTTACAATAAAAAAATCTAGGTTTTCATACTCTTGTTAACAAAAGTGGAGAAAAAATTTAAACGAATTGAAATAGTTCAATTTTTAATAGTCTTTTCTTTTCTTTAATCGTATCAGGCGATTACATTTTTTAATTGTAATTAATCGCATGACTTCAATAGTTAACTCACGATTAATCATAAATTTTACATCTGTTCTAAATTTACAATAAAAAAATCTAGGTTTTCATACTCTTGTTAACAAAAGTGGGGAAAAATTTAAACGAATTGAAATAGTTCAAATGAATTTTTGATGTCAATGGCAGTGAATGAGTTAAATTGTAGAGTTCCTCAACTTTGTGCAACTTTTTACAGGCATCAAATTCATTATGAAAGAATATTTGAAAAAAAGGAGGGGGGGGGGATGCAGTAACAGTCATCACATGAAATAACAACTTCATTGGAATTGGGCTTTGTGGTACGCCTACGATCACAAAACCTGACCGACAGCGCAACTAAATGAACAAGAAAGCAAACATGGAGGCAGCTGGGGGACAAAGTCCATCGTAGTCCAAAAATGTTGACAGTTCTTCTGGCACTTGGCAAAGAAAAAGACCTTCACATCTTTAAATAAGAAGAAAGCTGCCATAACATTACAGTGCGCAGTTTTTTGTGCATTTACGCGCTTCCTGTCCAGCAGCTCCCGAATCAGAACGCAACAAATCGATCCGTACATGAGAGAGAGCGCACTGACTGACTGACTGACTGATTTTGCAAGACCTGTTGACCTTCTTGCTCGTTCTCTTGCTGCACAAGCAGAGTGTTTCTGGCCGGCATGGAGCCGGTGCGCCCCCCGGAGGCCATCGCGCGTTACAAAATGATCAAGCATGAGAGAGACCCGGGGAACGAACGTAACCTGCACAAGTAAGCAAGCCTGGCTGTCCTTCAACATACCGATTGACCTTTGACATCAAACTGATTTGAACTTTCTAGCCTGGCGCTCCTGGAAAGGACCAAACTGGACTGGGGCTTTGACGGCCTCAATTCTGTGACTTACAAGCTCGTGTCCAAAAAGCGAGAACATCTTTACACTCACCTCACGGTGGACGTTGGAGAAAAGCCTCGGTTGTAACTCCAGGGGGAAAAAAAATGGCGGCAACTCCTCCTGTGTAGCATACATTTTTGAAGATGAAAGGACTATCTTGTTATTGCTTTATTGTCATGTTTTGTTTCCAGAGGTGCCAAATCCAGGTCCAGAAAGTAAAAATCCTGCCAGTTTGTCATTTTTTCTGCCACTCGATGGCAGCCTAATTGCATTTGTAAGATGGTGACAGCTCAGTGCATTTTCCTTTGCCTATTAACTCTTTGACTGCCAAAAACGTTAAATAACGTTTAGTAAAATCCTATGGAGGAGTGCCAAAGACGTTAAAAGACGTTTTTTTTTTTTTTCAAAACAGAGGTGAAACTAACCATTTTCTATTGTTAATTACTGAAAAACGGAATAAGGTAGAAACAAACTTTTTTTTCTGATGAAAGATGAGAGTCCAATCTTTTATTTGGTAGTATGTGTGTTTCCATAGTCCAAACACATAATTTTCTGTGGACCTTGAAAGATCAGTCAAAAATGCTTAAATCGGCTGGCACCCACGGCATTCCTTTTCTGAAAACGTCTGGCAGTCAAAGAGTTAAGAGCTATATCTAATCTGTAACATGAAGTAACTTGTGAAAATGTGCAAATTTAAAAAAAAAAATTAAATTTATTACTGCTAAATTTGTACGTGGACGTGTCTGTTGCGTTGCAACAGGAATTCCCCCAATACAGCCTTTCCAAGTAACATTAATCGCGAGTTAAAAATTATGAGTGACGTTATGGGAACTTGAAATGAACTCGAATATTTTGACACCCCTAATAAATATCTAATAAAAAAATATATATATATATGAATACATATCAATAAATGTAAACTTACTACTACTGTAGTACGATTGTGTTCGAACTGGGCTGCTTGCTGCTGCAGTGGCGCTGCCTTCTCGTTCTATAATTAGAAGCAGTGACGTCACAGTGGGCGCGTCAGTTGCAGCATCCTCTCAGCACATGGACCGGAGCCCGCCGCACCAGAGCTGACGGAGGAGGGAGTCTCACCTCATCATGGCGAGCCTCCCTTTCCTCCTCCTCCTCGTACCCGGGCCGGTGCTCGCCCTGCTCGGCTTCCGTCCGGAGGAGACCGGCCCGGATCTGTCCGTGCACGACGGGGTCCTGAAAGCCACCGAGGGGACGCGCTTCACTCTGCGGGTGTACTTCTCCAGCCCCCCGCGGCACCGGCTCAACCGGACGCGGGCCACCAGCGCGGCCCCGTGGATCGCCTTCATCGAGGAGCCCGGAACCGAGGCGCCCCCGCGGCCGGACCCGCGCCCCTGGCACCGTCTCCGGAACACGTGCGCGGACAAGGGCGCGCGCACGTCCGACATCGAAGTGCTGGGCTCGTTCAAGTCGGCCTCCAGCCGCAACTCGGTCCTCGTCGAGCTGCTGGCCAAGGAGCTGCGGCGCGGGGAGACCATCAAGTTCTACTCGGTGTGTAGTCGCAGTGCGCTAGAGGTGTTAACTACAGCACTAGTATCTTATGATGTGACTAGTAAAATAACTGGTCTTCGTCCTCACTAGTATATAGTCAGACAATTTAACACTTTACACAATTTAACGGGGTCACATCGTCTTACTAGTAAACTTTTCCCCTGCTACTCGTACTACTCTTGGTTAAGTGTGCTGCACTAGTAACACTACTCGGCACAACTGGTGACGCGCACTAGTAGTAGCCTGCTTGTCAAAAATGTCCAATAAATATTCAAAATGGCTTTCCATAAAGCTATTTGGGGATTCAATGTCCAGGTCCATATACTAGTATGCTCTGTCCTCACTAGTACTAATAGTAACAGTGCTAGTATTAGTAGTCTAGTACTAGTAGTAACCACGCAATAAAAAAAAAAACATATTAAAAAATAAATAAATCCAGTAGGGCTGCTGGCCAAGGACAACTTTGGCCTGGTGGGAGGACAACTGTGAGACAAAATTGTGCACTAGGCACATACCCACAACTATAGCACTAGTAAGATGATGCACGCCATGCCCCTCCCCCACCCCCATCCCCCACTACTAGTGCCATTTTTGGCCTACTGTATACACCAAAAACACTCTTTAAACAACTGTGCTGCACTAGGAACACTGTTAGCCAGCCCCAACTAGTAGCCACTAGCCTCCAGCTTGTCAAGGATATCAAATAAATGCTAAACAATTTTAAAGCAGGATTTATTCACTATCCTTGATGACAATGCAACGCACTAGTAGAACAATTAAAGAACACTAGTTGCATGGCTGCACTCTACGGTGTTTTACCACTACTACCTTGACATTTCTACACATTAGAAGGACAATTTTGGCACTAACAACATGTTACTAGTGAGTACTAAGCATTTTGGTGCTACGAGTTTAGGCAAGGAGGCTACTAGTGCGTTATGCATGTTGACTAGATGGGGCTAGTAAGCGTTACTAGAGCAGTGCAGTAGTGTACTAGTAAGGTTTAATTGTCGGAATGTTCTATACCATTTTTTTTTTTAGACTGATACTAGTGCACGTATTCACACTTTCCCACAGGTGTGCGCCTTCGACGGGTCCAAGTGGGAGCACTACCGCACGAGGGACTTCTGGGTGGCAGTCGCGGAGCGCTCGGGGGAGGCGCCCGAGCTGTGGATCCAAGTTCTGGTGTCGGTGCTTCTGCTGGCTTTGTCGGCGCTCTTCAGCGGCCTCAACTTGAGTCTGCTAGCGCTGGACCCGGTGGAGCTGCAAGTTCTGCAGAACAGCGGCACCGACCGGGAGCAACGCTACGCGCGCAAGATCGAGTCGGTGCGCCGCCACGGTAAGCGCGCGAAAGGCAGTTTAGCATTTTTTGCCATTTTTCAAGGATGTACTAGCGAAATGCCCAGATACTAGTGAGATCTTTAACCTCACAAGCAAGACAATTCAGTGCAATAGGGTGAACTAGTAAAACGACTGCGTTTGGCTAATTATTTTTGTACTACTACTATTGCCACTTTTGGCCTACTGTAATGAAAAGGAACTACTTTGCTGTAGTAGTAACACTGGAGGGCATACAGCACGTCCTGCACTAGTAGCTACTTATAAAGTATATAAAATTAATTTGTTTGACGCCAGGGATAGGGTTTCATATTTGGGTTTGATGCCCCAAATAGAGTTTCAAATAAGTGTTTGAAGCCCTAGGTAGGGTTTCAAATTTTGGTTGAGGCCAGGGTTAGGATTTCAAATTAGGGTTTCGAAGTAGGATTAGGACTTCAAATGAAGGTTTTGAAGTCATTGCATTATGGTTCTAAATTAAGATTTAAAAGCAGTGAAGCCTTTGGTAGTGTTCCAAATGGTGGTTGAGGCCAGGGGTGGGGTTTCAAATTAGTGTTATCAAGCATTGGGTAAGGTTTCAAATTAGGGCTTGTTGTTGCCTTCGTTTGGGTGTCAAATCAGAGTTTCAAGCCTCGGGTAGGGTTTCAAATTGGGGTTTCAAAATAGGGTTAGGACTTCAAATTAAGGTTTGAAGCCAGCATTATGGTTTCAAGTAGGTCCTGCGCTAGTAGCCTCCTTATAATGTATATCAAATAAATTTGTTTGACGCCAGGGATAGGGTTTCGAAGTAGGATTAGGACTTCAAATGAAGGTTTTGAAGTCATTGCATTATGGTTCTAAATTAAGATTTAAAACCAGTGTTAGGGTTTCAAATTAGGGTTTGAACTCAAAGCCTTTGGTAGTGTTCCAAATGGTGGTTGAGGCCAGGGGTGGGGTTTCAAATTAGTGTTATCAAGCATTGGGTAAGGTTTCAAATCAGGGTTTGAAACCATAGGGTTTCAAATTAGGGTTTGTTGTTGCCTTTGTTTGGGTGTCAAATCAGAGTTTCAAGCCTCGGGTAGGGTTTCAAAATAGGGTTAGGACTTCAAATTAAGGTTTGAAGCCAGCATTATGGTTTTAAGTTAAGATTGGAAACCAGTGTTAGGGTTTCAAATGTGGGTTTGAAGCCTTTGGTAGTGTTCCGAATTATGGTTGAGGCCAGGGGTGGGGTTTCAAATGAATGTTGATCAAGCAATGATGGTTTGAAGCCAGCATTAAAGTTTGAAACCAGGGTTAGGGTTTAAAATGACAGTTTGAAGCCAGGGTTAAAGTGTCAAATCAGGGTTTGAAAACTTGGGTAGGGTTTCAAATTAGGGCTTGTTGCCTTGGTTAGGGCGTCAAATTAGGGTTTCAAGCATTTGGTAGGGTTTCAAATGAGTTTCCAGCCTTAGGCAGATTTCTGGCCTTGGGTAGGGTTTCAAATTAGGATTTAAATAGGGTTGCCAGGGATTAGGTTTCGAGCTTTGGGTAAGGTTTCAAATTCGTGTTAGTATTTTAAGTTAGGGTTTGAAGCCATGTTGAGGGTTAGGCTCATTCTACGACTTCTACTAATGTGCAGATGTCAACTAGCTTTTTCGTTTTTCTCCCCAGTTAAAGTTGTCCAGGCGGCGTGAAGAAATGTGACACAGTTGTGGGGGGGGGGGGGGGGGGACGTGGTTCTACTAGCGCCACCTAGCTGTTGCACTAGCGCACGTCGAGAGGCCTCTAACTAGCAAACGCTCCCCCCCCCCCCCCCCAGGCAACTACGTGCTGTGCACGCTGCTGCTGGGCACGGCGCTGATCAACGCCTCGCTGGCGGTGTGGACGTGCCGCATCCTGGGCATGACGTGGCTGTCCACCGCCACGTGCGCGCTGGGCATCTTCCTGGTGGGCGAGATCCTGCCGCACTCGGCGGCGTCGCGCCACGGCCTGGCCATGGCGGCGCGCAGCATCTGGCTGACGCGCCTGCTCATGGTGCTCTCCTTCCCCGTGTCGTACCCGCTCAGCAAGCTGCTGGATCTCATCCTGCACCAGGAGATCTCAAACTTCTACACCAGGGAGAAGCTGCTGGAGATGCTGCGCGTCACCGACCCCTACCACGACCTGCTCAAGGTGAGAACCCCGCGTGGATGCCGCTCGCAATCAGGGCTTGGAGTCGAGGTCAGGGCGTTGCAAATTACGGTTGGCTTGACGTCAAGCCTAATTAGAAACACGACCCGAGGCTTCAAACCCTAATTTGAAACCATAACAAGGGTTTAGCACTTGCTTCAAAACCTCATTTCAATCCCTAATTTCAATCCCAAACACTGTCTTGAAAACCTGATTTGAAACCCTGACCTTTGTTTTAAATCCTGAATTGAATCCTTAACCCAGGCTTGAAAACCTTCATTTGAAACACTAACCAATGCTTTAAACCCTAATTTCAAGCACTAACCGTTGCTTCAAACCCAAGTTTGAAAGCTTTACCCTGGCTCAAAAACCTGATTTGAAACCGTAACCCTGTCTTGAAACTCTAATTTGAAACCTTGAACAAGGCTTCAAACCCTAATTTGAAACCATAACAAGGGTTTAGCACTTGCTTCAAAACCTCATTTCAATCCCTAATTTCAATCCCAAACACTGTCTTGAAAACCTGATTTGAAACCCTGACCTTTGTTTTAAATCCTGAATTGAATCCTTAGCCCAGGCTTGAAAACACTAACCAATGCTTTAAACCCTAATTTCAAGCACTAACCGTTGCTTCAAACCCAAGTTTGAAAGCTTTACCCTGGCTCAAAAACCTGATTTGAAACCGTAACCCTGTCTTGAAACTCTAATTTGAAACCTTAAACAAGGCTTTTAAACCCCAATTTGACACCATGACCAAATGTCAATTAAATCCTTGGCCTAATTTGAAACCATCTTGACGCCATCATTTGAAACCCTAATCCTTTTTTAAAAACCTTAATTTACATAATCCGATTTTTCAAAGCTGGCACAACTGCCACTTGTTGTCGAGTGAGTTGTCACAACGTAAAAATCGGCCAATTGACTGCTCATATCGGAACTTTTTTTTTTTTTATCTGCAAAAACTTGCTTGAGCAAAAAACAACAACAATAAAACTTGTAAAGCGCGATATAGCAAGGGTGCCATCAATGAATTAAAAAAAAAAAAAAAAGCCAAATTTGTCCTCCCCCGTTGCTGTCTGGGCGAAGGAGGAGCTGAACATCATCCAGGGGGCGCTAGAGCTGCGCAGCAAGACGGTGGAAGACGTGCTGACCCCGCTGGGCGACTGCTTCATGCTGGCGGCCGACGCCCTGCTGGACTTCAACACCATGACGGAGGTCCTGCAGAGCGGCTACACGCGCATCCCCGTCTACCGCGACGCGCGCGCCAACATCGTGGACGTGCTCTTCGTCAAGGACTTGGCCTTCGTCGACCCGGACGACTGCACGCCGCTGCAGACCGTCACGCGCTTCTACCGCCGGCCGCTGCACTGCGTCTTCAGCGACACCACGCTGGACGCCATGTTGGAGGACTTCAAGAAAGGTACGGCGCTCGGCCGCAGGGGGGAAAGGGTGCGGGGGCGCGGAGGGCTGCCATCGCGATCGGTAATCAGGCCTTCAAGTTAGGTTAGGGTTTCAAGACAATGGTAGGGTTTGGAATCCAGGGTTTGAGGACTGAGCTTTCAAATTAGGGTTTCAAGATAGGGTTGGGTTCTCCAATTAGGGTTTAAACCAGGATTAAGTCTTTTGGGTTTCAAACCATGGTCATGGTTTCAAATTAAGGATTAAAGCCATATTGGAGTTTCAAACTAACAGTCCGGTCTCAAATTTGGGTTTGAGTACCAGGATAGATAAGGTTTTAAATTAGTTTCAAGCCTTGGTTAGGGTTTGGTTCAAGAGTTACATCTTCAAATTGGGGTTTTAAAACAGGGTTATGGTTTCAAATTAGGCTTTCAAAGCCAGTGTTGGGGTTTGAAGCAACTGGCAGGGTTTCAAATTGGGGTTTGAAGCCTTAGTGAGTGTTTGAGGTTTTAAAATTAAAGTTTCAAGCTTTGGTTAGGTTTTAACTTCTGGGTTAGGTCTTCAAATTGGGGTTTCAAGATAGGGTTTAGGGTTTTGAAATTAGGCTTTCAAAGCCAGCGTTGGGGTTTCAAATTGGGGTTTGAAGCAACTGGCAGAGTTTCAAATTAGGGATTGAAGCCTTGGCGAGTGTTTAAGGTTTTAAAATTAGGGTTTCAAGCCTTGGTTGGGGTTTCAATTTTGGGTTAGGGCTTCAAATTTGGGTTTCAAGATAGGGTTAGGGTTTCATATCAGACGGTCGGGGATTCAAATTTTTGAACTATGTTTGAAGCCAGGTTTAGAGTTTCAAATTAAGGTTGAAAACCACCAGCTGGGTTTTAAACTAGGGTTTGAAGCTACGGTTAGGTTTTCAAGAAAGGGATATGGTGTTAAAGTGGAGGTTCAAGGCAGGGTTAGGATTTCAAATTGGGGTTTCAAACCATGGTTAGGGTTTCAAACACAAATTTGAAAGCAGGATTAGGGTTTCAAACTAAGGTTTGAAGCCAGAGAAACAATCGGGTGTACCTAATTAAGTGTCCTAAGCTGTGTCATCGTGAAGCAGTAAAAAGAAGACGGCAACATTTTGCAGGGCGCTGCAGTCGAGAGGGAGTCGTAAAAATGGGGGGGGGGGTGAGGGGGCGCGGTGCCGGCCGACCAATCAGAGGCCTTGCTGCTGCTCCCGCCTTTCTTCTGTGTCAGCATTATTTTATTTATTTTTTATGTTTACGATGAGGGCACCTTGAGCAGGGAGGAGACGAGCCGGCCAGCAGCCAGGAGAGCGCACGGTTGTCACGGCAACAGCTATTAGCAACCGCCCTTGTTTTAGTATTAGCCGTCGCTAGCATGGCAAGCACAACAGGAAGTCCATTTAACAATACAGCATTTTGAGTGTCTGCTACCATCTGTGAACTGTTAGCATGTTGCGGTTGCTTTCATACAGCTCATGCTAACAAGTTTATTTTAATTCTGCTCTATCCAATTTAGAAATTGAAACAGGCTAACTTACATAATCCCACCTACACACCAAATTTCTTAGCCAATGACCCGGCAGCTAGGCTGGACTACATTTCAAAGTGAAATAACCATTTAGGCAATCAATCATGTCAAAGTCATAAGGTAAGCAGAGCTGCACTGTTAGCACATATTTGCATTAGCATCTGATAATAAGGTTAAGAATAACACGCTGCTAAGTTGTCAACATCGGGGAGCCGTCGAGATGCAGCCGTCACTTTTCCGCGTTTTACTTTTAGCTGGATGCTAACACTAAAGCCTTGTTATTGAGCATTTAGCTCATTATTATTAGCATGAAAGCTTTTTTCCCGCCCTTGCTTTGCACTGACCCACTTAGATGAATGCAAGTGTGCGCGCGTGTGAATGAGAAAGTTGAACGGAATCCAGAGTCGCACTGAAAGGATTCACTGTTGCTGCGTGTGCGCGTGCGTGTGTGAGCGCTCAATGGAATGAGACAAACGCACACACCGCAACCTCAACTCAACCATTGACAAAGTCCTCTTTACACTTTTTGGGGTTCTCTGTCAAAAGGTGGCAAACACACGCACGCACACTCAAACGCGCACACGCTTCATTGAGTTTCTTCGGTTTTACTCTTGAGATCCTTTTAACTCTTTGACTGCCAGACGTTTTCAAAAACGGGTTGTCCCCCGTGCCAGCCGATTTTAAGCATTTTGACTGATCTTTCAAGGTCCATAGAAAATTATGTGTTTGGACTATGGAAACACACATACTACCAAATGAAAGATTGGACTCTTATCTTTCATCAGAAAAAAAAAGTTTGTTTCTACCTTATTCCGTTTTTCAGTAATCAACAATAGAAAATGGTTAGTTTCACCTCTGTTTTGAAAAAAAACGTATTTTAACGTCTTTGGCACTCCTCCATAGGATTTTACTAAACGTTATTTAACGTTTTTGGCAGTCAAAGAGTTAATTGACAAAAAGGGGAAAATTTGTTTTGCATGATTGCGTTTACCATCCAAACACATCAGATGACGACAGTCACACAGAAAGGAGAAGGAAAGTTGGAAAGCTAAGGTAGGAAAAAAAGAAGGAAAGAGAAAGAACAAAGGAAACAGAAAAATGATAGAAAGATAAAAAGAAAAAAGAAGGAAAGAAAGGGAGGAAAGGAAGACAGAAAGAGGAAAGATACAAAGAACAAAAGAGGAAAGAAAGGAAGGAAGAAAGAAAGAAAGAAAGAAAGAAAGAAAGAAAGAAAGAAAGAAAGAAAGAAAGAAAGAAAGACAATAGTGGAAGGACAAAATAAAGAAAAATAAGTTGTGAAAGAAAGAAAAAGAAAAAAAGAAAAAGATGAAGGAAGGAAGGAAGGAAGGGAAAAAGAAAGAAAAAAGAAAGAAAAAATAAAGAAAATACAGGAAGCAAAATGGAGGCCGTTTTTTCTCATCACAAAAAGGCATGCGTGCTTTGCCTTTAGTTGCCAAACAAAATGGACGACGTCATCCAAAAATGGACACGTTGCGTTTCTTTGAAAAAATGGTGAGCCAAATGCTTTGCTCTTTGCTGTCAAACCCATTTTTATCGGCGTGTGCTTTTTTTGGCAGGTAAATCTCACCTGGCCATCGTTCAGCGCGTGAACAACGAGGGCGAGGGCGACCCGTTCTACGAGGTGATGGGCATCGTCACGCTGGAGGACGTCATCGAGGAGATCATCAAGTCCGAAATCCTGGACGAGACCGACCTCTACAGTACGACCGTGACGTCATCAGCACAGCAAAATGTTTTTTGTTTTTATTAATACGACACATTTTAGGCCATCTATTTTTTTTTACATCCATTCCACATTTGATTTTATTTTTTTAAGCTAATCCTTCCTAGTGTCAATGACCTAAACAATTCCAACTTCTTCTCATTCCCTACTACGTCGCCGTTTGATTGTTGCTAGTACACCTACCGTTAGCATGTTAGCATTTGCACTACAATTGAGGATTTTCAAACTAATTTCCAATTGTCACACTCGACATGCCGCGCCAACAGCCGACAACCGCAGCAAGCGTCGCGTGTCTCACCACGAGAGGAAGCAGCAGGACTTCTCCATCTTCAAAATGGCCGACCACGAGATGAAAGTCAAAATTTCCCCACAGCTCCTACTGGCAACGCACCGCTTTCTGTCCACAGGTATTGGCCAATCACAGAGCAGCTAACAAACCAGTTTACGTGTGCTCCTTGAAGGCATCTGAAGGCTAAGCCAAGCTAGGCTAAACCGCATGCAGCTTGCATTAGCGTCCTTCTTCGACCAGTGTCTAACATAAATGCTAAGCTAAGCTAAGCTAAGTATTTCGTGTCCATCAGAGGTGGATCCTTTCAAGCCACTTCACATCTCGGAGAAGATCCTGCTGAGGCTCATCAAGCATCCCAGCGTCGTCCAGGACCTCAAGTTTGACGACAGAAACAAGCGCGCACCCAAGCACTTCCTGTTCCAGAGAAACAAGCCGGCAGACTACTTCATCCTGGTGTTGCAGGTATAACACGTCAGTCATAACTTTTATTGTGAAATCCAGCAGCGCAAGTTTTACCGTAATTTTTCCACATCTAATGCTTTTATTATGAAATCTCGTCTTATGTTTACTGGTTCTGCATTGTTGAAGCTTTTATTTTGGAATCCAGTAGTTCCTGGTTTTGGTTCTTGAGGTCTTCAATGCCTGGT
The DNA here is from genome assembly GCF_051991255.1 of Vanacampus margaritifer. Classification (NCBI taxonomy): domain Eukaryota; kingdom Metazoa; phylum Chordata; class Actinopteri; order Syngnathiformes; family Syngnathidae; genus Vanacampus; species Vanacampus margaritifer. The sequence goes on from NC_135438.1 coordinate 2,633,783, forward strand.
TTTATTCTGAAATCCAGAGGCTGCAGTTTCTGTCGTCTGGTCTTCTTGATACATTTATTGTGAAAGCTTTTCTCACACACCTCTTGGTTGAGTTTTTCTGGTCTTTAATACTTTTATTCTCAAATCATGTCACGTGTTTCCTGTTTGTGGTTGTCTGGTTGCATTCATTTTTGAATTTTTCCACTGGTTGTGGTCCTTCTGGGCTTTTATGCTTTTATACTGAAATCATGTCACATGTTTCCTGTTTCTGGTTGCTTTTATTTTGAATTTTCCCACTCTGTTTGTGGTTCTTCTGGCCTTAAAGCTTATATTTTGAAATACTGTAGCTCCTAATTTAGGTTTAGGTTGATGGTTTTCTTCTTAAATACTGGCTCACATTGTTTGCATATATTCCGAAATCTTGTCTCGCATGATCGCTATCTCTGCTTTAATTGTGAAAGACCGTTTCATTTTGTTTCCTGGCCTTCCAAGGGTCGAGTGGAGGTGGAGTTTGGCAAGGAGTGTCTCAAATTTGAAAATGGAGCCTTCTCCTATTTTGGGGTTCCTGCCATCATGCCAGCAGGTGAACACACAAAAGCAGATCATTTTTTTCCAGAGCTGTATACATGAAGTAGTCTTAACAGAAGTTGGGATTTGCTATTTTTGTTTTTCAGACCCGAGGTCGCCGTGTCGCTCCGAGTCAGAGAGTTGGTCCCCGAGCCAGCTCAACGGGGGGACCAACATCTACGTCCCCGACTACTCTGTGCGACAGCTCACGCCCCTGCAGATCCTCAAGGTGACCCACCGCGCTCACTTGACGGGCCCCCGTTCTCCCGATTACCCACAATCCTCCTGGCCGCAGATCACCAGGAGCCACTACCACAACGCGGTCGGCGCCTCCAGGATGGACACCTCGCCGCAGACGCCCGACGCCCACATGGCCGAGCCTTCGCCGCCGGAGAACGGGGAACCCGCCGCCCCTGCCGCGGGGGCCACGCTGATGCCGCCACCCTGGGAGCTGGGGCGACACCCTCCCGCCAGGATTGGAGGACAACAGCCGCAGAAGTCGGGCGTCCCCCACAGCACCACCGTGCTCAACCGCAGGAACCGCATCGTCAGTAAGTTGGAACGAAAGGCACACAGGAAGTTAATCACGTCTCACGTTTTTTTGTTTTTTATTCACATATTTTGCTATTCTTCATTCAAAAATTTTATTTTCTTTCACATTTCTTTTATTTTGTAAACATTTTTGTTATTGTATAAAGTTATTTTTAGTTTTTTCCATTACATCCAATTTATTTTTAGTTACTTTGGTGTGCGTGTTTTTTTAAACATATTTCATTCGTTTGTTTTTTTTAAAGAATATGTTTTTGTTTCGTACTTCTGTTGTGTGGTTTATTGGGTTACCCTCTGGTGGTCTGGTAATAAAATCCTGATAATATACAATAATAAATAATTGTAAATATAACTTTGATATCCAATTTTGTGGATGATCTTGCCTCTAGAGCTCAAGTTAATTTGACAACACAGCTAAATGCTAGCTTTTAGCTATGCAAGCTTCTAGCTCATTCAGTTGCTAGTTAGCGCTATGGCTTTAGCTTAGCCCATCTAGCTACTTTACAGGCACTTACCTTGGTACAAACAGAAATGTTTGTTTATCTTGGAGACATTTAGCTGGGAGTGAGGCCGTCCAGACCGTTTAATCCACTGAAGACATCGCTCCAGCTGTGTGTTTGGCTTTGCTAATGGAAAGATAGGACTCCACCTGAATAACTCTTGGGGTACCTGGTGTCCGATTTACATAAGCCTTTGATTGTTGGAGGTTCAAAAAGTTTGTTGGAAGGTTTTCATTGGCAGTTAACAAAAGTTTTCTGGATCCGTGTTACAATAGAAGTCAATGGAAGAGCAAGGCGGACCATGACCATTTGGGGGCGTGGTTTGCGAAATGGTTTAGTCCTTTCTGAACATTTTTGGAAAATGAGAACAATTAGGCTGAGAATCTACGAGGACGGGGGGGGGGTGGACAGCACATTGTTTTTTCTTTTAATATTGTGACAATAAATAAAGAATTTAAAAAACGTGGGCAATTGTGCTATAAGCTTAATGCTATGTAAAATAAGTTCATGTTGATGCATTATGATCTCTCCATTTTACGTGTCTTTGTCACCATCTTGTGGCATATATACGCAATTACAAGCCGCCAGTTATTTGCGGATTCATGCTATTCCAAAATGCTTGTTGTAAATAATATAAATATTGTCAAGTACACACTATTGCATTAAAACTCTTGCAGGGAGTAAGTCTGAGAGCCAGAAGAGTCCAAGCGATTCCATCTTCCTCCGTATGGATGAGATCCCGTACGTCCGAGATGCCGGTAACTATGGAAACGTTCACATCGTGACCAATCTCCTTAATTTGTAAAACAGAAAATCTGCGGCGACCAACTGTACACTCACTCATACCGTCTGTGTGTGTGTGTGTGTGTGTGTGTGTGTGTGTGTGTGTGTGTGTGTGTGTGTGTGTGTGTGTGTGTGTGTGTGTGTGTGTGTGTGTGTGTGTGTGTGTGTGTGTGTCAGACGAGGCCAGTGTTCCCACGGTAACGGACACGTCTCCTTTCATCAGCAGCTTGTCAGTCAACGCCTCTGAAGACACGCTGGGAAACAAACTCCTGCTTAAAATCAGTCAGTCCGCACACACACATTGACACACACACACTCTATTCATCAACCTTTTCAATGTCTTTCTCTAGTTTTGATTCACATGCATTCCCCGACCACCTCAAACAAGCACACGCATGCATATAAATACACACACGTGCATAAAAAAAAAAAAAGCATATAGACAAAAAAAAAACCTCAGGATGATTGTTTTTGTCGCTTTTTTTGTCCTCAGGTCACAAGAAAAGACAAAAGTCAAGAGACGACGATAAAACAGATGAGCCCGAAGACAATACGATTAAAAAACACGATAAAACAGAACAAGAGGACAATTCTGAGCAGACGCTAGTTAAAAAAAGCTAGCTTAGCAACCGAGACGACCTCATGACCTTAACGACGATGTTTACGAGAAAAAAAACACAGTCCTTTGGTTTTATCCAACGACCTCCACCAGGGAGCGCTGCTGCTGCAACAACAACAACAACAACAACACAGGATGAGGGCATACATGGAATTAATGTAAATAAACAAATATTTTGGGCAGGCCACGTTTTCTTGCGATGACGCAATACCAAAGATGTGACCACACCGCAGGAAGTCAACTTTGACTCTGAAAGGACTCTTGCTCGTGAATGCTGCTTGCATATATTACTTAATTTTGATACTTAAAGCATTTAATGCTCAAAGGATATGTGAATGGACAAATATGAAATAAATGAAATCTTTTTCAATTAATCGCTCTTGATTTAACCCTTGAGAAACTTTTCATTATTCATTTGAATAGTTTAAATGATTTATAAATAATTCATTTTAATATTTTGAATTTCCTTTTTTTAATTTTATTATTATTATTATTTTACTGAATGTATTTGTTTGCACACGCATACATTACATTGATCTCTTCAGGTTCACCCAATCTTATACAAATTATTTTACGTTTTATGTATGTATGTTTTTATGTATGCAAGCTGAATACCACTCATCTTTTACATCTCCCAGTTTCATCTGAACAAAAGGAACTTTTGAATTATTGATATTGCATACGTCTCACATTACCAAGGCAGAAGCTCTGACAAGACAAATGATGTACAGAAGCCTCCCTTTCCCGCTCATGATGACATCATCATCATCATCCCCAACTCAAAAACAATACAAAGACAAAGTGCCTCGAAACTGCAACGGGCGTGGTCCTAGAAAGAAGAGTACATCGTTTTCAAACGGCTAATGTTTGAGAAACAGCGGCATAAAATAGTGAATATTTGGGTCAAAACTAGTAATAAAAGATAATCATGTCAACGTATGATGTGAAAATGTAGAAACAAGTATTTTTACGTTGCTCACCTTCAATGGACTCTGACATCATGGGAAAAACAGAAGCACATAAATATGATCAATAAGTAGTCGCCCAAAAAACAAAAAACGTGTATATTTAAATATAAATAAAATATAAAAACATGCATACAAAATATATAAATTAAAATTCATGATAATATAATATTGAAAATATTAAAATGTGAGGTAAAATTAAAAGCCAATTGTCTATAAAATAAACAATTAAATACATAGTGATTAAAAATAAGCCTATTTGGTAATGATGAATAACAATTTTACATAATTATTCAAAAAAACATGCATATAGCAAAAGCTAAATGTGTATCAATTCAAATAAAAACCTAAATATTTATAACTCTATAACTAAAAATAGAGTGTACTAATTAAAAATAAATAAATGCTGTAATTTCCAAATATATAACATAGAAGAAGTGACTTTTGGCTTACACCTCTCAGGGATTGCCACTGAGTCAAGGAAATATCAATATAAAAGAAAATTAATAAAAAATCAGTATATAAGGTTTTTTTTAACGGTTTTTGAGAACACACAAACTAAAAAATACATGTAATACATAAATACACTATAATAACTGTACACATAAATAAATAAAAAACAAATGCCATTTGTAAGTAATTTATTTGTTTCTCCATTTAACACGCAAACAACAATATTTTATAGTTGATATTTTATGGTGAAAGAACAAACATTTCAAGCGCCCTTCAAGCGTTTAGCGTGTACTGTACCTTTAAGAAGGCTCCGCCTGACAGCAGTAGTAATGACCCGTTTCGTTGAGGGCAAATACAGCAAGAGATCGTTCTTTAATTGATCATTTTAGTGTACTTTTAAGTGTATGTGAAGCAGGAGTTGAAAAGGGCACACACACACACACACCTGACCCGTAAAATGACCCGTGATGACTTTGCGTCCACAGATGACAGCAGCAGGCGGCTAACGTAGCTTAGCATAGCGTGGCTTAGCGCAGTTTGTATGCATACAACAGAATAATGGCTTGATTTCAGTAGGTACATTTGTGAGTAAACTTGTAAATGAGTGTGTGTTTGTGTTATGCTCCAAGATGCTACACCACGGCGCTTAAACTCAGCTAATAAGAAAACAGTAAATCAGCAAGGAAGTAAGTTGAAATGACACGACTCAACTGTCTTTATTCATGTCAACGTACTCACTGCGAAATAATCATCTGCAAGTCATTTATTTTTAAAACATACTAAGCGTCTTCCATCACTTTTAAGTGTGATGTTGTAACATGAGTTTGAAATGATTGATATTCAAGTGGTTTGGGATCATAGTTTCAAGGGCTGGGTTTCAAAATATTGAATCATCCATGTTGATTCGATTTTCCTCTTCAAGCCCAATATTGATTCATAAAATCATTGATCGATTATTTAAATATCAGATTTTTTCATAAATTCTTAAGGAAATTGATTTTTTTTTGTATCTTACGGTTTTCTTGAAATTCACAGTTCACATGAATTTAAAAGTATTTTCTTACATTTATGAAAGACTTGACTTATAGCACTTTAAGACAATTAACTTATACTTGCTGATGTCAACGTTTGTGTAAGACTAAATTTAATTTGCAATTGAATATTTGTGGACTTTTTTTATTATGTCCTTGATATTTAAGAGGAATTGATGTTCCATAATTAATCGATATCGGACTGAAGTGAATGGAAAAATTGAAATTGAATCAAACTGAACTCTTGTGAATCGAAATCCAATCGATTGAGGAAATTAGAATCGATACCCAGCTCAAGTATCGACAGTTTGAACAACTATGATAATTGTGCTCCCTCTAGTGGTACGTGGAAGAATCACTGCCTGAGAGTTCAACACATCTTCATTTACCATGTTTGTTTTAAAACATCTATTTAGGTTCAATTTCTATTTCTATTCTATTCTATTTTTTTTACATACATTTTGAGTGTTAATGTTCAACCTGCGCATTATGCTACATTGACGTACATTATTTATGAAATCATTTTTTTTTAGGGATAAAAGCAAATTTTCAATTAGCATGATCTTGCTTTTCGCAACAGGCTATTCCTTTTTATACTTTCTGTTTCCTATATTTCTCTATGCGTCGTAAAGTGCGTTGTTTCAATAAAGGTTGGGAACCAGTGACTTGGCGGGAGGAGCGAGGATGCACAACTTTTTACTGGCCTGACTGTGACGTCAAAGGCGTGACGAGGGCGAGCAGGACAGGACAAAACCAGGAGAGAGACTTGAAGGGGACGCTGGCTCCTTCTCACTGGACCTGCGTGACGGCGTCGTGGATGGACTGCGCCACGTAGTCCAGGTTCTTGGAGGTGAGGCCGCACATGTTGATGCGGCCGCTCGCCATCAGGTACACGTGCTTCTCTTTGATCATGAACGCCACCTGTTTGGCTGCCCGAAACAATTCACAGATGAACGATTAGATCGAGAGAGAGAGAGAGCGTCACTTTGCGAGAGTGGCGTCGTGGTGCGGGACAGTGTTCATTTCGTTAACAAAAAATAAAATAAACAATTTTTTATTAACTCTTTGACTGCCAAAAACATTAAATAACGTTTAGTAAAATCCTATGGAGGAGTGCCAAAGACGTTAAAAGACGTTTGTTTCAAAACAGAGGTGAAACTAACCATTTTCTATTGTGGATTACTGAAAAACGGAATAAGGTAGAAACAAACTTTTTTTTTCTGATGAAAGATGAGAGTCCAATCTTTTTTTGGTAGTATGTGTGTTTCCATAGTCCAAACACATAATTTTCTATGGACCTTGAAAGATCAGTCAAAATGCTTAAAATCGGCTGGCACCCACGGCATCCCTTTTCTGAAAACGTCTGGCAGTCAAAGAGTTAACTAGACTAGACTAACAACCTCATTGATAAACAATAACTTACTCAAGACGAGACGAAAATGTCCAAAAACTGGACTAAAATCTATGGACATTTTAGTACATGAAGAAAAACGCGATGAAAATTCTACGATTTTGTGAAATCCTATCCGCTAATCTGCCACAGTGACACGGTCATGTGACACACGGTGACACGCCCCCGTTCAAATCTGCAGCTAATGCAACAGCTGCAGGCTAACGTTCAAATCATGTTAATCCAACCGCTAACTAATGCTAGCCAACTTACTAGCTCATAGCATGTAGCCATAGTAGCCACTTGTTGATATACTGTCATTGTGTGTCAAGTTGTTTTTCATCAAAAAGATAAGATAATTTGTTTATGTGAAATGTTTTTAGATCTGAAACGTTCAACATTATCTGCTGACAAAAAATATATATATATAGGGATAAAATGATTGTCCTGACTAAAACTAGACTAAAAAGTTTTTGTTGACTAAAACTAGATGAATAAAATTATGTTTTCTTGGACTAAAATAAAGACAAAAATGCTAGCTTTATAGCAGACTAAAAGTTGACTAAATAAAAACAGGTGATTGACTATAGTTGGGTTTCCATCCACCCATTTTTATTTTTATTTTCAACAAAAACTTAAATGGAAATGCTAGAAATTTGAAAAAGGGCCCAAAAGTTTAGAGGGGGTTTATTTTAAAGTGTATCAAAAAAAATGGAAAATGTGAATTTTAGAATTTTGAAACATGTTTTGTAGTCTCAAAGCAATGTCGGATGATAAAGTAAAGGTCTGACGACGAAACAGAAATCTTTTTGGAATTAAACAGGCAAATATTAATGCAATTTTAGATGGAAAACAGCAAATAATTACAAAAGCAAACGTAGTCGGTAGCCTCCTGGTCGTCTTCTAATTTAAATTACTGGCGGATGGCACATATCTATGGTGTATAGCGCCACCTACAGCGGCAGAGTCCCCTCTCAATATTCGCAAAAGAAGAACAGATGGAAACGGGCAGAAGCCGCAAGTCCGTTTTGCGCATTTTCAGTCAATTCGCTTAAAAAATTCAAAACAATTGGATGGAAGCCTGACTTATGATAAAAACTAACAAGCGTGATTGAAACTGGACTAAAACCAAGACTACATTTAAAAATGGTGAATAAAATTCATCAATACTAGCGCCGCCAGGACATCATTGGCAAGATCTGAAAAAGTTCCCATGGCACAATTTTTTTTAAATACTCTGTAAGGTGCTTTTATCAAATTTGCAAGAAAATGTGAGTTGGAAATGCCCAAAAAATAAACAAATTACTATAAAAATAATAATAATTGTGTGTGTACATACGGTTGAGACCGGTGAAGCTGAACATTCCGATCTGCTGGGTGATGTGGTCCCAGGTTCCCGGGGTTCCGAGGTCCTGCAGCTTGGACTTCAGCTGGTCCCGCATGAGGAGCACACGGTCGGCCATCGTCTTCACGTTAGTTTGCCTGCAGGCAAGCGCATTCATCGGGACAAAATACAGCTCAGCCGTGTAAGAGCTTAAGGCTGGGTATTGATTCCAATTTCCTCAATCGATTCAATTCACAAGAGTTCAGTTCAAATTCGATTTTTTTCCGATTCAATTCGATCCACCTCACTTCAATCCGATATTAATTATTTAACACCCCTTCTGACCCATAGATGATTGCAGTGGACATGACGTATTTGCGTGTCTAAACCAATAAAACGCATCATTTGGATGATGTCAACACTTCCGGTTCATGATTGGATCCGAGCTAACCAATCACAATCGCAAGTTGATTTGCATGATTGTTCATGTTAAAAATGTTACATGTAAGCTTGGTAAGTTTACAACACGTTACAGCAATACTATCAACATCAGTAAAAAATAAAATAAATAAAAAAATTGCACAGCAGAAAAAAATGCAGGTCAATTCTTAAATCTAAAAACTCCACAAACATTAAATTCCAAATTATTTAGTTGGTTAAATGATTTACTTTATTAATCAAAGTAAGACGTGTTCTAATCACTTAAATGATTGACATCCGCAAGGATGAAATTAAAATATTCAATTCAATAATTGTAAATATAAATTGAAAAAAAATTTCTGAATTGTCTTAAACTTGCATTAAGTCAGGTATTATACATTAAAATACATTTAAATTCATGTGAACAGTAAATTTCAAGAAGACAGTAAGATACCCCCAAAAAATTAGCCTTCAAAATTCTATTTTCTTATGAATTTAAGGGAAAAATAAATATTAAAATAATTGATTCATGGTTTTATGAATCGAAATCAGGCTGGATTCGAATTTTTAAACCCAGCCCGAATATGAACAACTTGTCATGTGGCAAAATGAAGTCGTTCGTTCTTTGGCTTGGAAAACGTTGAGGATCATAAAGCATGAGTGATTTCAAAGTGTTGACAGCAATGGATCAACCGGCGGCAAGAATTCAATAAATCAATAAACGTACCATTCTGCAAAGAGCTTCGGGCAGTTGAGGGTCTTGCTGACGATGCGAGCCCCCTGCGAGGGCGGGTTGGACCAGGTGGTCCTCACGATCTTCTCCATCTGAGATAGGAGGCGGCCCAGGTTGTCGCCGTCTCGCGCCACCACCGTCAGGTTGCCCACCCTCTCGTCTACGGAGAGGTCAGGGAGTACGTTACTGCGCCGAGTTGACTTGTGCGGAACGGAGACCGGAAATTTGCTTCTTTCATGAGTTTTCACTCACGATAATAACTTTGGCGCGTACTCACTGTAGAGGCCGAAATTCTTGGAGAAGGACTGCGCCAAAAAGAGTTCGAAACCCTGAGACACAAAGAAGCGAATGGCCCACGCGTCTTTCTCCAGAGAACCCGAGGCGAAGCCTTGGTAGGCGGAGTCAAAGAACACAAACAGGTTCCTCCTCTGGAGACCAAAAGAAGACGAAGAAGAAGGTCTTGAAAGACTGAAACAGTCATGTGACTTTTTAATTCCAATCAAACACCACGAACGAGACCTTCATGATTTCTGCAATCTGCTTCCATTCCTCTTGATTGGGATCCGTGCCGGTCGGGTTGTGAGCGCAAGCGTGAAGCACGAAAATGGAACCTCCTGGAGCTTTCTGGTAAAACACAAAACAGAATCAACACGACAGCAAAAACAAGATGGAAACTTTCTCTAATTATTGTCATGTACGATACAATTCTGCTGCACTAATTGGGTAATTTGTCTGCTTTGAAGTGCTGCTTCCACTGAGGAAAATACCATCACATTTATGGGCAATTGCTTCACGGTGATCTATGCTAAAATTTATTTCCCGTTCTGGAGGGAGTCTCAGAGTCGCTAGAGGTCCGAAAAGTCCCTTTTTAAAGTCCATTTTAAAAACAAGGTCACCTCAAGGTCATCCAGCAGGCCGCTGAGGTCCAGCCCTCTGTTGGCGGCGTCCCAGTAGCGGTACGGACGGATGTCCTTGAAGCCAGCGTCGGCAAACACAGCGTTGTGGTTCTCTTGAGATTAAAAACAAAACAAAAAGAAAACACGACATATATTAAAAGTAATATGTTACACATTACAGTGCATGCGTGTCAGCGTCTACGCACCCCAGGTGGGTGCAGACACGTAAACGGGCGTGGCTGTGTTGTTGACACCGTTGTACCAACGCCTCAAGAACTCGGCCCCGATCCTCAGAGCACCCGTGCCACCCAGAGCCTGGACTCCCCCCACCTGAGACGGAAACAGAAGCACACATGGCAGCTACATACATAACAACTATTATTCTAACAATGCTATCATCAGCTAGCATGCTACCAAATAGCGTGCTAATAACCAATGTGAACCGATAATGTTCATTTGGTAACAACTTCGGGTACAGAATGTGCTAAACCCTCCTAAGATGGTTGAACGCTAACGTGCTAGTGTTAATATGCCAACAAAGCAAACTGCAGAAAAAGTGAAACGGCAGATTGACAAACATTTTACACCATACCCTGTAGTCAAGTACACAATTACTAATGAGAGTGAAAAATGCTAACATGCTAAAAGTTGCCAAGCTAACATAGCGAGATAACAACCTTACCTAAGTATAAAAAAAAAGTGTCAGAGTAGACATAAGGATTTCACATTTTGCCCTGTGGGTGTGCACAATTGCAAATGAGAACTGTTAAAATGCTAACATGCTAACAGTAGGTGTGCTATGCACAGCAAAATAGTAACCCGGGTTGAAAAAGTACAAAGGCAGTTGACAAGTAATACTTCTTGCCTTGAAGCCTGGCAGTCATTTGAATAATAACTGGGAAAAAATGCTAATCATTGTTGACAGTCGCGTATTTATAAAAGGCTAACTAGCAGCTGCTATGTTAGCATATGCAAAGATGGCAACCAGAGCAGAGAAAGCACTAGGATGTTATTTTACTTTTTTCTTTTTTAAACAAGTGTATTTTATCTAACATTAAGGAGACGTGTTTTTGCAGTGAATACACTTTAGTCAGGTATGATTTATTTCTGATGAGATGCTAACATGCTAAGAGTTAGCCACAAGACTCACCCTGCCCTCCTTGATGGCGGGGCTGTCTTCCCCCAGGGCCACCTTGGAGGCGGCCGAGCGGAATTCTGGCAGCCCGAGGATGGGCAGGTACTCGTGGTTGAGGGTGGCGTCGTCCACGATCAGACGCTCCACCTTCTTCACCACCGGCAGGACCCACGGCTGAGAGTCGTCTGTGCGGTAGGCTGAGGGAGACCACAACAAAACACTTCCTGTCATGTGACCGACCGGCAACCTGGAATGCATCGCGTTTGATGTTGGGGGTCCCGCTACTAGGGTTGTCAAGGTGTAGAAAATGTCCTAGTAAATTGCCATGAAAATTTCAAATGAGGCATTTTTTTAATGATTAGAAACCATGCAAAAATATCAAACCTTCAATGTTGTCAATTCCTGTTCATTAAATCGTCCAACCTTGAAAATTGTTGTAACTTTGCAACCAACGGTCTTACAGTCATCGACGACACGGTTCCAAAATGCAATGGCAGGAAGTCCTTGTTTGCAGCGAACTCGACTGAGAGTGCGCGCGCGTGCTTGACCCCCGAGGAACGTGTGGCGTGTAGACATGTGTTGTGTTGTATCGCGTTTCAGCGCAGTGTATTCTGAAAAGATCACCGCGGACAAATGCAATAAAAAAATAAAAAAAACAGCTGCTTCCTGAAAGGGCACGCCATTGAAGGCGGTATTTATTTATTTATTTATGTCATGCACCCTTTACAAAGCTGACCACAGAAATTGACTATGGTAAGAAGTGTGTGTCTGACTAGTGTGAGTATAAGGAGCGGTTTTGGCAAGAAAAGGCGGCTGAACAAGCCTGTTCATGTACTTCCGTCATGCTTGCTGACTGGGAAATCTTCAACTTTCCCACGGGCTTTGAACACACTCGTGTTGGCTGTAAGCGAAAAGTTGAAACTTGTCACCCGGCAACAGTCAAAATAAGAATAATTATTGGTTAAAATCTAGATTTAACATTATTTTCCTCTTTTTAGCATGTATTCGGGCTGAATAATGAAACGATTGCGATTTGCTAAGCGTTAATTGTTTTTAAATTTTCATTGAAATCATTCCTTATTGCTGCTAAACAAAAATTACATCTCTGAATCGACTTTTAGATATTTTGAAGAACGTGTGAGAGATTACATTTTATGAATATATTGTTAAAGTCGCTTTAGTGTTTATGTTTTCATGTTTATATTTTACAATGTGGTGGTATTTCTTTTTTTGAACCTGACTAATTTGAATTGATTTTGTTCCAATGAGGAAAATTAACTCATGTAATTCATATAAAAGTAATTTGAGTTAAGAGATTGGTCACAGAAATTTTTGCCTCACTTGCATGTGGATCAGGGTTATAAAGTTTGGGATTTTTCATTAGTTCGTTTTTATTAGTTTTTTTACTTTTTGACTTTAAAAAAATCTATTCGTTTTTATTAGTTTTTAGAGCGAGTTTTTGATCGATATGATTTGTTTTCATGGTTTTTGTTTTTTTAAATATTATATGTCTCGTTTTATTGGATTTCGCGAACTTATTATAATTTTAGTTTTAGTTATATCATTAGTTTTAGTTAACTAGAATAACCTTGGTGTGATTGGAAAATGATGCGTTTGTGGTCCTGCTTCCATCGCAGGATAAACCAAACACTTGATGCTCGGTGGGCAACGTTTCATCATAGATGTAGCAAAATGAATTTACAAATTGCTTATTTTAATATATATACCCACTTCGACTGCGTCGCATGAGTATCAAATTGTGATTATAGCAATTATTTTAGCAGATGTCGTACTTCTGCGGTTTTGCCACGTGACACATGAACGTAGCTCCATGACTGGCTCACTGAATGGGACCGGCTAGCTTTTTAGCATTTAGCTCCGCTTACCTCCGACGCCGAGATTCACTTTCTGTGGGTGACTGTCGTCGCGAAAATCGGCAGACAGCTTGAAGACAGCCACCGGAGGCGCCTGCGGAACGTCGCCGAACAAGGACATGACTGCGGAGAGGAGACAGTAGGACGGCCGCGGGGCTTCCGGAGGCAGGCAGAGAGTAAGCGGGGGATAGAGTTCACCTTCACGGGTACACTAGGACACACAGAAGCGTCGTCGCACCAGCCAATGAGACGGCTTCTTAGATGTGACGTTTTTTTCCCCAAAACCAATGGGATGGAGATCAACCAGGAAGTGTTCCATTGATTTTCTTGTTTTTCAATTTCAAAGTAGGCCTTTTGGATTAAAATGCGGATCTTCGATCGACAATAGATGGCACAAAATGACATATTCACTTTCAAATGCAAGCGATGTTGAATTAAATTCGTTTTTTTGTAATTACACGATAACACAACCATGACCGACGAGGGGCGCCCCCAAAAAATCCTCACATAAATCTGATTTCCAAAAAGTCCGCTAAAGTGGCAAAACTGACTTTGCTTTTCTAAAATTGATTCTCTTTGTCCACAGTCATATTATTGGTATAACTAATGCACATCATTGAAAATGTGCATTACATTTAATTTTCATTAAAAAAAAAAATCAGCAGTAAATTCTAATTCATCTCTAAAATCCAATAATCTGCCATCCCTGTGATGCAGTACTTCTACACTATAATAATAATAATAGAAAACATATTGATAAATATATTGAATATCATTAAATTGTGTACCTAATGAAATTGCCGGTGGGGCGTTGATGATTTTCAAGTAACGACGAAACAAATGAAGGAAGGTGTAAATTACTGTGCGTCAAAATAAACATTCAGGTGCGTTTCCTGGCTTGTCAGACGTTCTCAAGTGTTTGACGAATGGCCTCCACTTCCAGCCTGCTGCTGCTAGCCTAAGAAGCACGCGCACACACGCACACACACGTTGTACGACTGTCAATGTGAGGACATCCATTAAGACTCATTGTCTCCCCGAGGCCTGTTTGAGGGCAGGTAACCTAAACATACAAAGTCAAAACAAACAAGACTAACAGGTCAGCTGACATGAGTTAAGTCCAACCAATGCCACCATACATCCCTGCTTGTATGATTCATAGATTCACGTATAAGCATAGAAACTAGCCAAAAGTAGTCCTTTTCGGAAGTGTTTCCTTACTTTTATTGAGCCAAGAAAGCCACATATGTTTTTTTTTTCAATTAGAAATGTGCCAGTAAATAAATACATTCATGACCAACTAAGTGAACTGGAATAGTTCTCCTGCTGTACATGTAATGTCCGCAAAACAGTGGGTTAGAATCATGAGGACATTTGCGTTGTCACTTAAACTTAAATGCACACCAGAACCAGAACAGATATATCAGGTAAAAGTATTAAAGAATAAGTTACTTTAGGCTTTTATCATTAATGAAAAAGACACACACAAAAAATGTGATTTCTGGAATTTATTTTTAAGGTTTTTTAAAGTTCAAATTCGCCATTTTAGCTGTCATATCTATGGAGAATATATTGAATAGTTAAAAGCGACTTCAACAAACATTTACAGGTGTGTTTTTGGAGAAGAACACCAAGCAAAACAAATCTTATTTCTATTTCGGTCTGTCGTCAGTTGAGAAACAGCGACCTCTGTGGCCACTTTTAGTCATAACAGGAGATTACCGTGTGAATTATTTACTGTAATTACTTCGTATGGGCCAAAACCATGTCTAAACGCTGTGTATGTTTAGTTTAGTGATCAAATATGTTGAAGTGAGGTTTGGAGCTTCAAACAAAGTTCTATCTCTAAGAAATTACTAACCTTTTCGGATGGGTGATTACTCAGGGATTTTCGCTAATAGAGCTTCGTCTTCATTCCTCTTCTGATAATCTTCTCTTTCTTATCACCATGGCGACTGAAAAATGAAATCAAAAATGAAAAATCATGAATTTTATTTAGAAAAGGGAGCTCAGAACTTGCCCCTGCGGCCAATACGGTAATGAAGGCTTAAATACTTTTTTTTTGGGGGGGGGGGACTCTTCTTCTTCTTTGTCCCTTTTGCTCTCCACAAACAAGATGACGTGGTTGTCAGGTCCAATTTCAAAGACCAGGATGATGGAGTCCATTAGGCCTCCAGGATTACAAAGCAAAGACAATATCTTTTTTTTTTTTTTTTTTTACTCTTGACTTGATATTATTTATATTTATTTATTTATTCAACTTTATTAGTGGTTATCAAATCCATTCAGTAAACTTTGTGGCTCCGTGATGTTAGTGTATTGATTACAGGATGTTTTCTAAAGGGACCACTTTTTGGCATCCTATTTTTGGGAGTCGTTTCAAGTGGTTAAGGGGGATCACATTTTGGCACCCCCCGCTGTCAGGGTATTGATGAGAGGACATTTGCTAAAGATGCAAGGAGGAGCATTTTTTGACGACATTTAGTGAAGTTGCCAGGTGGCACCACTTTTTGGCACCCTTTCGTCCTGGGTAATGGTAAGAAGACAGAGACCACTTTTTGGAACCCAGATTTGGTCAAGCCCGTATCCCATTCAGGGCCGAACGTTTGCAAAGCTAGCAAATGCTGTTTTCTTGTCAGGGTTCGTTCAAGGTCGTAAATCGTTCGCTAAATGTTGTTGAAATGTTGGCCCAATGTTTGAAGGATTTTTCTGGTCGTAAGGAAATGTTAGCGGCGTATTGTTGGAGGCGAGGCATCAATGGTTGGGGAGGAGGTCTGTACTTTGTCAGCTTGCTGGGCTTCCTCCCGTCACCAGTCAGCACACAACAACATGTCAACACGCTGATTTACGCAAGTGTATGTGTGTGTGTAATCTGGATGATCTGTGGCAGGAAGTGATCCGCGTTGCTGTGTACACATCAACATGCACCACCCAAGGCAATGAGAGCTGGGGGGGGGGGGGGGGGGGGGTGTTCATGTTTGGGGTCAAAGTTGGAAACTGCACGTGTGTGTGCGCGCCTCAGGTTCAGTCTGTCAGCGTGTGTTTGGACTTTGACAAAATGACCCTCTGGCAAAGCTGTGACATCGCTACGCATGTCTACATCCATATGCTCAACTTTAATCTTTTTGTTCGCCAGAACCTTTTTTTTTTATGAAGAAACTAAATAAATGTAAAAAATAAAATAAAATAAAAGATTCCACAAATGATTTACAAATTACGAAAACTGGAGGGAATAATTAAAAAAAAAAAGAAAAATCAAATAAATGAAATAATCTAAGATTGCTCAACTATTACAATGGTAAGAAAAAATAAAGAACTCATCGATCATGAGAAAAGAAATACATTCCTAAATGGGTAAATAGCAAGATAATAAATAAAAACTGACAAAATAATATGAATAACATTTTCAATCTATCTATCTATCTGGCTATATGCAGAACTGATAAGACTGATAAAAAATAATAATAATATTTTTTTTATAAAACTGATCAAAAATGCAATAAAAATAACTGAAAAATTAACTTCACAACTGATAAATGACAAAAATTAAACTAAAAGAAATTTCAGAACTCCCAATTGTTTGGAGTGGCAAAAACAATCGTGAACACTTCGCTAGCATTAAAAGCGAGCGCAAAGGAACTCTTTACATATACAAACGCTAGCATTCGGGAATTGTTGTAATTAAGCGATTCCCTGGCAGAGGCCACAAGTTATTTGCGAAAACTATTGTCAGCAGCAACCCCTGTGACAGGAAGTGCACTTACAAGACACATTACAGTATGTATACACTCGGCGTTGTTTATGATGGATGACTCCCACTCGAGGATGGATGGCCGACTTTTCCTATTCCTAAATCAGCAACGTGTCGTCAAGGAAGTAAACAGCGTGATGGAGTCTGCCTGTGGAGAACATTTGTTATCATTATACGCTCCCGTAAATAAAATACAAAAGTCCCACGTCTGCGTTTTCCAACGCAGAAAGTCCGTTTTCTGGGGAATGTTTGGAGTCATTCAAAGCCAAAATGTTGAGTGGTAAAACGAAGCGGATAAAGACTGTCATGACTCGAAAACTCAGTCCCGTACAGTAGCATCCATGCTAACGTACGATGATAACATAATTAAGCTATTGTATGATATTAAAAATGCAATGCTAACACACAGTGGCTACATATGAAGCTAATGCATTATAGGAAGGTATGATGCCAATGTAAGATAACAAGCAATGCTAATGCACGATGGTAGCATGTGATGCTAATATATGACAACATAAGATACAAATGCATGGCGCTAATGTACAACGCTGATATACAATACTAATGAATGAAGATAGCACATGACGCTAGCATGCAATGCTAATGCACAATGCTCACACAGTATGGCAACTGGCAACATAAAATACTAACGTATGAAGCTAATAAATGATGGTAGCGTAGGATGCTAACGAATAATACTAACATAGAAAGATAACAATTGTTAACACAAAATGAGAATTCAAGATGTTAGTGTTTGAGGCTAACAGATGGTAACAGCATTGGATGATGCTAATTCATGATGCTAACATACCTTTACGTATTTTATTTTTTTAAGTCTCAGGTCTGCATTTTTGGATGCAGGAACAAAAAAAAAAATCTTCTTCTGTGTGGAATGTTTGGTGTGACTCCCAGCCAACATGTCTGCCAGTAAACACGCGCAGCTGCCGAGCGGAGGAAGACCGCCAGGACTCAAGGTCAGAGAAAGGCGGCACAAGGTCGAAGACAGCAGCGCAAATCACTCAATCAGCGTCCAAAGTTCAGGAAGTCTGTTTTAATACCACTTTATACACACACACACGCACACTTGTTGTTGTTATTATTATTAACATTATAATGACTGAGGTTTCAAACGGCAGAATACATTTAATATAGGTGTTTCTTAATTACAACTGATGATGAGAATAAGTGAAATGAAGCCATTTTATTTTTACTGATTAAAATGATGTAAAATATAAGCGATATTTTTAGAGGTGCAACAATTAATTAATCACTTAGAGATATTTTTTTAATTAAAACTGTCCAAATGCTTAAAACAGTAAATATTCTCAGATTTCTGTAAGTCCTCCATGAAAGCAGACTGATTATCTTGGTGTTGAATCTTTTTTTTCTTTCTTTTATTGTAGAAGTATCATGCTAAAATGCTAACAAAAAAAGGTCATAATGACGCTAATGTAAGAAGCAACTATTGATGCTTATGTACAATGTGTGTTGCTCATGTAACATGCTCATAGAAGATTTTAATGCATGCCGCAGATTTTTTAACTAATAAATAATACTAATACTGGATGCGAAAGTATAACTGACGTGTGGCCATTGCACACACACACACACACACACACACAACAGGCCTGCGTACCTCTACATTGCTGAGGCGTGTGTCTCTTTGCGTTGCATGTTCAATCGCATGTGGTGACCTGTTACGCTACGAGAATGCATTCTGATGGTGTGCGTGCGTGTGTTTGTGCTATGATTAGCTGATAATCGCGCAGGTCAACGAGGTCCCAGGCAAATGTCAATAAACAGACGAGTACGCGCGCGCACACACACCTGAGTGACACATGACAACGAAACTAGCAAAGATAAGCAAAAGCTGAGCTAAACAAAGCTAGGCTATACTAAACGTAACGGAATTCGACTGGCTAAAATCAACTTAGCTCATTTACTTTGTAAACTAAAATAAATATAAAGCTCAGAACAACAAAGCTAAACTGAGCAAAGTGACTAAGATAAGACAAATTCAAGTAGGTCAAATGAGAATTGCTAGTCAGATCAAACAAGCTAGTCTAAGCTAAGCTAACGTAAACGAGACTATCCCAACCAAGCGAATCTTATTTAACAACCCTCATCTACTGAAATAATGTAAGCGAAATAAAATTTAAGCTAAGCTAAGCTAAACTAAAGCGAGCAAAACTCAACATGAAAGGCCACCTATATAAAGTTGAACATAAACATGGAAAATTTGATAGTTTAATGTTAAAGTACCTGTAAAGTACTTTCAGTGGTTTCTTTCTAAATACAGTATAGTAAATTAAATATAGAAAAAAATTTGTGCTGAATTGTTGAACTGTACGATTTTTTGGGGGGTGGAGCTAAAACCAAGTCCAAGCACACGATTGGGCTTTCTGGCGTGAGTTGCGCCTCAACAACTATACAAGTACAGAGGACCGCCATCCCAGATGATCCGGCTGCTAGCCTGCTAGCCTATTAGCCTGTTTTCATATGTGGACACACACGGCACAAAACCAGGCCTTGCTAATCTGCTAGCTTGCTAGCCCATCATTTTATGTGGACCCACACACACGCACACACACGACACAAAACCAGGCCTTCTAGCTTACTAACCCGTGGACCTCTTTCCGTTTTACGTCATGTGTGAGTCCACATAACAGAGACACTTGAGAGAAAGTTCGCTGTTTAATTCACATTCAATATTCATTCAGATTTAGCAACACTCCGCGATGTGTCAAATTGAAATGAAATTAAGTTGAAATTAAAACTTCCCTGAACATGTAAAGACAATTATTTAGAACATAGTAACCGAGGACTAATGCTCGGGTTTCAGCTTTAGCATACATGTACCCTAGTATCATGTTATCCTGGTGTCACAGGATGGCGCACGTCTTGTTGCTGCTAAGTCCTGTCAGCTAATTACAAGATCAATTACAAGCTTGTTATTAGCTCTAACGTCTTTTTAGCTCCTCATCACCAGAAACTTGACCAACACAGTACACACACACACACACGCGCGCGCGCGCACACACACTAATTGCAATTGAGTTGTTTGTAACATGTGAACAAGAGCGCACACGCATGACTTACACCCACGCGCTCACCTGACGCACACGCATGTTAAGTTTTGAAATAAAAAAAAGTCACAATTAAATGTACATATCACATTTTCTATGGTTCATCTAATGTAGTTTATATTTGATTTTATGACAAAATAATAGTTTTGTTTTAATTTGATGGATTTTGTATTAAAGATGTCAAAATGTTGGAAACGGAATAACATTGTCGCAAAATGCATGTCTAAAATTAAATATGAAATATAATGGACAGTATTGGACATCTTTACATATCTTGTTTGAACAATAAAGCAAATAAAAGATGCACTAATCCAAACCCCCCTTTTTTCTTCTTCTTCTTTTTTTTTTTTTTTTTTTTTAAGATTGCAGTAGTTAATAAATTTGAGGTAAAGAATGGAAATTCAGCTGCATCAAAATATAATATAAATATAATCAAAATAATTGTCCCATTAATGACATTTAAAATGTTTTGTTATTTTTATGGATCACACACACACACACACATATATATATATATATATATATATATATATATATATATATATATATATATATATATATATATATACTGAAGGGTGGGGGGGCGATGAAGAAGTCTGGCGCCTCCGAGAATGACAGCAGACAAGAGGTGTCACCTTTCCTATTGTTGACTGCACACACGCGCGCGCGCGCACACGCGCGCACATACACACACTATTTGTATTCACAATAGAAAACGACTAAATATGAATGAACTTAACTTAAACTTGTTCTTCTCCAAGTGCAAATCGTATGGAGAGTTGCTTAACACAAATGTCCAGGCCTCTTTTTCAACACGCCGTTACCATCATTTGTTCACCACGAAGCTCGAGCCCGGCCAACCATGGAACTCACTAGAACCAATCTAAGAACAGGGCCAGGAAAGCCCCACGGCGCCACCAACCTCGAAATCAAGCACAACCCAAATAAGCAGTCCACCAACTGGAGTGCCAGCAACCAAAGAACCAAATGGAACCAAAGAAGCACGTAGAACCCAACCATCCAAAGAACAAATTGGATCCCCACCAACCATAAAACCAACTAGAACCAAAACAAAAGCCTAACTGCAACTACCTCACAATTCACTATCCAAGCCACAATGAGGAAAGAAAGATTGAGGAACCAACCAAAGAACCGAGCTGAACCCAATTGAAGAACCAATGTCAAGCCAACTGACAAATCAAGTGGAACCCAAACAAGAACCCAACCAATAAAAGCCCCAAAGACCTACTAGATAACCCGTCAACAATCCAAACAATTAGCACCTCAACAAAGAACCAAAAAGGGTACCAGAACCCACTGGCATTCAATGAACCCAAGACCAAACAAGAACCCAATCAAAGAACTGCCGACAACCAAACCTAAGAAAGAGAATGCAATCACACACGCACCCACAAAAAGCACACCAACTTTTCTCTTACCTTACAGTTATTAATTATTATGTAGTCCTGATGCATTCTGGGTGTGTGGGTGGGGTCATTTTATGGGTCTGGGTGGTCCGAGTCAGTTGAGTGGTCCCGAGGCTGTAGGCAAAAAATAAGGAAGCGCTTGAGATTAAGGCCAACTAAAAAAAAAAAGTCACTCTGCTTTTTTTTTTTTTTTTTTTTCCCCTGTGAGGAATTTTAATTGCTCTCTGGAGAGAGCGCGTGCGTGCGCGTGCGCTTATCATCGGTGTGGTTATTAATACAACAGTGAGATAAAGACGAGGCAGCACGTGCACGATGACGCTTTGCTGCAATATCACTTTTGACTCAAACTGAATTGTAGTTCAACTTGGAAACATGTACAAAAAAAAAAGAGACAAAAATAAAATAAAATTGTGATTTGGACTGATTTTGATGCACACAAGCAACTTACAGGTCTTGCAAACAAACAAACGATTATGTTAGAACAAAAAAAAAAGGCAAAAAGCACAAGAAGAAGACAAAAGGAGAAAACATGACAAAAGTAAGAACAAAATACATCGTACTTCATGCAATAAAAATAAACAGTAAAGATCAACTAGATCAACAACAGGATCAAAACAAAGCAAAAGAATAACAGCAATAATCTGAAGAAAGAAAAGGATAGAACAAGTACAACAATGAAAATAGTTGAATAACAACAACAAAAACTACAAGACAAAGAGCTGTGAGAACAACAAGAAAAAGAAAGACGACAATAAACAACAATGTCCATGAGAAAAAGACCATCAACATACACTACAATTAAAAACGATCATTAAAATAAATAAAGAAATGTGAATACAAACCATTTAAATTCAAAATCCAATCATCATAAGAAGAGGGACAAGAAGAACCACCCACAAAAACGAGAACGAGAAGACAAAACAACCACAAACAGAAGTACAAAAAACGGAGAGAAAAAAAACCCCTGCGATGAAGATTAAATCTCAAATAAAAACAAGAACAGCAAAAAACAATCAAGAAAACAAGCATAAAAAAACAAGAGCAAGAACAAAACATGAAAGAGATGAACAGCATAACTACAAAAATACTAAAAAGTAGAACAACTACAAGAAAAACAATAGAAATTTTACGAACACAAAGAAGGAAAACAACAAATACAATAACAAGAACAGCAACACAAACAAGGACAACATCAAAAAAACAACAAGAAAAAGCAGAACGAGAATGGACAAAGATTTGAAGAAAAGAAAAAGGAAAAAGACATGAAACAAAAACAACAAGAACTACAAGAAAGAAGATCACAACAAACAACATCAAAACGAGAAACAAGAGGAATTTTTAAAAGAAGAATGAAAAGTGGGTGTAAATATTTACAATCACTAAGGAGGACTAACAGGTCGCTTCCTGCATGTCCAAACACACGCACACGCACGCACACACACACACACATTGCCCTCCCGCACTTTCCCGCCTTCTTTCTGTCTTTCTGTGATTGGCCCCTCCCTTGCCCCCCCCCCCCTCCCTCTTTCCCAGTTTGGGAGCTGGCAGTGTCCCTCACACCACATCGGGTAACGTGGACTCTTCGGGCGGACTCCCTCGCACCCGAGCCCGCCATGGGGGTCTTGAGAGCGGGTCTGGGGGGTTGTTGTTGACGATGACGACGATGCTCCAGACCTCCACGCCTTTCTCCGTCAAAGACATCCTGAAAGCGGGACAGGAGTACCCCTCCGTCCACATGGTCCACTACCACAGCCCCCCGCCGCCCTCCTGCATGCTGGCCCGGGGCAGCCCCCCAGCCCCGCCGACCTTCTCGGACCCCGAGCGCACCATCTTCCTCGGGGCCCTGGACGAGGATGAGGATGAGGAGGAAGATGGCTCGGGGGATCGTGGACTGACACCAGACCGGTTCCCTGGGGGACTACAGGGACCCAAGGGGGAGGCCACCGATGGCATGGACGAGCAGGAGAGCAGTGAGTCAATTAATCAATCAATTAATTAATTAATTGTTTGAAGTGGTTTGAGAGCCACATTTGACTAGTCAGTAACGTCATACTTGAAAAAAAAATTGAAACAAGAACATAATATATGTACATTTAAAGCTTATAAACACCCCCCCCCCCCAAAAAAAAAAAACACACTCTAAAAACAGTTGGGTCAAAAGTAACCCAATTATGGATCAAAAATGGACCGATCCACTTCATGGGTTAATTTGACCCAACTTTCTGGGTTGTTGTTTTTTTTTTAGAAAAGTTACACTAAAAGACTCATTTATTGACTCAAAGTTGGGTCATATAGAGCATCAGTCCATTTTTGACCCAGCTGTTTTTAGAGTGAAACAACAACTGGGGGCTCAAGTGCAACATTTCACACATGTAGTGAGTTTGAACATTTAAAACATGCCCGTTTGTAAAGTAATTCACACCCATTAATATATATATATATATTTTTTAAAGTTTTTATTTGATTTTAAATAATCTATTGACACAAGAGTCAGCCAAGTGATAACAATGAAAAAAAAAGACTAATTAAAAAAAAAAGTATTTATAATTAATTAAAAAGTATATTGATAGTGGGATCAAGAGGTATAAAAATGTAACAATCTTTATTTTAATATTGAAATATTTCGGCATTATTCATTACTCAACTGAACTTGAATTAGTACAATTATGGGAAAATATTTTTTGACACCTGGTCCAGGCCATAAAACACAAAGACATTAAGTTGTGAGAAGTGCGCGTTTCTATTCAATGTCCAAAAAGGTTCTCGAAAAAAATGGACACTAAGACAAAAAAAAGTTGTTTTTTTAAATAACACAATAAGAATCTATATTAAAGTGCTGCTTTATTTTTTCCATCAGAAAGGATTATCTTCAGATCAGATCAATTGCAGCCTTTTTTTTTTTTTTAATTGTACAGTATGAATAGTAAACAGTGTTGCACACGTCAATATTTGTTTAATTCAAAGGATAACAAGAATATATAATACATGGAATACTAATAATATTTAAGTGGTGCACTTTTCACCAAAGAATAACGAATTTATAAAAAGTCGGTGTTGTGATTTTGTGTGTGTATTTTTTTGAAATTTTAACACATACTTGTGTATTTTCATTGTACTTTTAACACATGTTTTTTGTGTGCAAAATCTTTCATTTCAACAATGTTTTAACCACTATATATATATATATATATTTTTTTTTTTTACATATACCTTTTTACACGTATTTATGTTTTTTTTGTGTACGTATTTTATATTTTATTCATCACAATTGTGTGTGTTTTTGTTTGTTTTTTTTACTTTATGTTTTGGCCTGATTGTGTATTTTAGTGGACGTATTTTCACTGAATATTTGTTTTGAATTATTATTGTAACTCGCGATTGTGTATTTGGTCTAAGGCAAGCGACGGTTTTGTTGGTTTTTTTTGCGTGCAGAGGCTCCGTCGTCCCGGGACGAGGCCTCCTCGATGAAGCCGCGCAGCCGTCGCCGGCCCCGGGTGCTCTTCTCCCAGGCTCAGGTGCTGGAGCTGGAGCGTCGCTTCAAGCATCAGCGCTACCTGTCGGCGCCCGAGCGAGAGCACCTGGCCTCGGCCCTCAAGCTCACCTCCAACCAGGTCAAGATCTGGTTCCAGAACCGCCGCTACAAGTGCAAACGTCAGCGGCAAGACAGGAGCCTGGAGGCGGCCGGGCAGCACCACCAAGCCCCGCCGCCGCCGCCGAGGCGCGTGGCCGTGCCGGTGCTGGTCCGAGACGGGAAGCCGTGCCTCGGCCTCGGCGGTGGAGGAGGAGGAGGAGGAGGGGGCGGGGGCTCGACTCCCGGCTACCCCAGCGCCGCCGGACCGTACGGCTACGGAGGGGGCTACCCGGCCTACGCGTACGGCGCCCCCGCGTACCACCAGCAGAGCAACGGCAGCTGCCCGTACGGACCGGGGTCCGGCTCGGCAGGCTGCCCCAACGGCTTCGTCAACTTGGGAGGCTTGCAGGTGTCTTCGGCGCCGGCACACAACCACCAGGGCGGCATCCGGGCTTGGTAGGGGAAAGAAGAAGAAGAAAAATAAGAGAAAAAGAGCCGCATGATTTTGTTCGTTAACGGGAATGATGACGTCACATAATTGCGGCGGAGAGAGGACTCGCGATGGGTGCAAGTTGTTGTTTGTTGCGTTGCCGAGACTTTATTAGAAATAAATAAGAAAAAAAAGACTAAATGGCTTGGAGTCCGTTTTTTGTTTTGGGTGAGTGCAATGATTCTTTTTGCGAGTTTGCAGTTTTGTTTTCACATGCTTAAAATTGCTGAGTCAAAAATAACCCAATATTGGTCCCCCCAAAAATGGACTAAAGCGTATACGAGTCAGTTTGACCCAACTTTGGGTTGTTTGCTATCAAAGTAACACCATTTTTAGGGTTGTTTTGTACAATTTGTTTGTGTTGGATGCCGGCCCAATTTTTGATCCAGCAGTTTGAAGAGTGTGCTTTCGTGTTTTTTGTTTGTTTGATGTATATTTTTTCCCCTCTTCTTTGTTTTTCAGACTTTTTTTGTGTTTTGTTTTTGGCAAATTGCTTAATTTGTTGCGTATCTTTATTTTGTAGAAGTATATTGTTTTTATTTTTTGTACAAGTGTTGATTTATTTTTTGGGAAGATTTTGTGTGTAGCTCTATTGTTGTTTTTGTAGATTTGTTGTTTTGTTACTCATAGCAATTTTTTAGTGACCCTGTTGCTACTTTTGTTAGTATTTTATTTTTTCATTTTCAGCATCTTTGCTGTTTTCTTTGTTAGCAAAGTTTTTCCTTTTTTGTAAAACTCGTTTTTCATCCCGTTGTTTTTGTCAATACAGTTTTTTTTGTTGCTCTGTTTTAGTCATTGCTCTCCGTAGTTTTACTATTTTTCTTAAAGTATACTTTGTTTTCACTTCGTTGTTTTTTTTATTATAAAAATAAATAACCCCCCAAAACTTGGCTCAACCCTTTGTCCCGATACCAGTGTGAGTTAAAAAAAAAAAAAAAAACAGGAGCTCCAATTTGGGCTCCTCCATTGAGAAAGTGGCACCCCACAGAAAGGCGTTTAAAAAAACAAGTGAGGGGTGGGTGGGGGGGGGGTCATAATGGTGTAGTGCGGGCACATGCCCCTCAGCCCAAGACAAGACGCGCGTGCACTTTACCTTTTTGTCCACAGTGGAGGTGCGAGATGGAAGGAGGGGCAGTCCAGTGGGGGTCGTGCTCGTGAAAAAAAGGGGGCATTAT
Source organism: Vanacampus margaritifer (assembly GCF_051991255.1). Taxonomy (NCBI): domain Eukaryota; kingdom Metazoa; phylum Chordata; class Actinopteri; order Syngnathiformes; family Syngnathidae; genus Vanacampus; species Vanacampus margaritifer. The sequence goes on from NC_135438.1 coordinate 2,660,501, forward strand.
TGCTACAAGTTGCACCATTTATCCCAGTGGACAGGGAAGGGAGGGGGTACAAGTGGAAATGCACGGGTCGGTTCATTATGTGGCTTTATGTGTGTGTGTGTGTGTGGAGGGGGTGCTTGTTCTTACAAGTAGCACTTCAATCTATTTAGTTCATTACAAAGGAGGAAAAAAAGCAGCTTTAATTGGGCAAGTGAGGTCATTAACATGCGACAAAAAGTTCCATTCATGAAAAGTCAAACGTTTTTAATTCCTTAATTGCGTCATGCAGGTTTGCTTTTTCACACATATAGTTAGAATTATCAAGTGTTATAACGTGACAAATTTACATTTAAGTTTTAATTTAGCGCGTTAAAACATGATGACGTTGAAAGTTCGACTTCCGGTTCAAGTCCTATTGTATCTATACATCGAAGTTGAGGTAACTACAAGGGTCTTATAAAAACAACAAGTAAAAATGAATTTTTAAAAAAATCATATTAACATACACGCACGAATGCGCGCACGTACACACACACACACACACACACACACGGACTCCGCCAGTCACCTGAACCGGAAGTGCTTCGTTTTGCTTTGCCAATGCGAAAGTTGAATTGATCACGTTTTAACGTTAATATTAATGTGAAATTTAACACGTTACAAAGTGACATTCAATTTGTTTACATTTGCATTTTTACTTTGGTTTTCTTGTTCTTTTTAGTCTATTTTATTTTCCTTTTGTTAAATTTTCCACTGTCAGTAGTTTATAAGTAGCCTATATTTTATTTTCAGTTTTGTTTCTTTTTTTGTGTGGCCTCCATTATTTTTATTCAATTTTTTGGGTCCAGATTTTCTTTTTAACTTTTTAGCATACACTCACTTCATCTTTTTAAATATGTTTTTCATCTTTTTCATTTATTGCTTTCTTTTGCAGTGCACTGACTGTTCTTTGCTTTTGTTTTTAGTCGATTTTAGCTTATCTTTTTAAAGCCTTTAAAAAAAAGTGTGTTTTTTCATATTTTTTTTCTTTCTTTCTGTATTTGTTTGGCTATATTTAGTGTAGTCTTTCAGACAAATTTTTTAATCAAGTGTATGTTCTGTTCTTTTCACGTGACTTATTTAGGTTTTTGCAGCATGACTTTTTTTTCGTAAACATTTTTTAAGAAGGAACCAAAAGCAAAACATTTTCCTTAAATGATTCCAAGAGGATGAAACAATGATGAAAACAAATTGTTGTAGCAGTCACTGATAATTATAGGCAGCAAGTTTATTAATGATGCTCATTAGTCACTTACAACCAAGTGCAGCTTAATTATTAAAACAACGCGATTAAGGGCTGATAATTAGTGCATCAATTATTGAATTGGGCGAGCTGGAAAGCGTCCAGATATTCATTGCTTTTTTTCTCTCTCCTTTAAATAACATGGCACATTATGGTTAAAAGTGAATGGCTGTTTTTTAGCACAGGTCACTTTATTAGGTACCTGCAAATTGCATTCCAATACAAAAGAAAACTTTTCCTGGTTGACTAAATCAGTTTGGGATGGGATGTGTCACTAATATTTTGACACTCCGGAGGATAAATGAAGTAACCAAGAGTAATAAAGAACTGTTTTTTATTATTATCATTATGTTATGCAAACACTTTGCAATATGTTCGAACGACAAGGCTCAGGTAAGATTGCATTAAAACGACAAACACATTTCATTTAATTTGTTGGATGACACAAAAACTATTGGGAGACTGGTTTTGCTCTGACCAACCAATCAGAGGACAGGAAAGTGATGACATCATCTCAGGACAGCACTCCGCCCCTGAGAGGTTGAATTTGAACTCTGATTGGTTCGCGAAACATTGTCATTGCAGTTTAAATGAAATCAACCAGCACAACTGATTGTGAAGGCCGCGAGCAGATTAGATTGACATGGCAACATATAGAGGCTGAAATCTGATTGGACAATATAATGGGAGCAATGCAGCTAAGAGAAACGCTATGAAATGAAGAGAATAGACTGTTGAGAATAATAAAATACAATTTCATTGAGCAGATATCAGAATTTAGGTTGTAAATGTAGGTCAGTGCCGGGAGTTCTGCTCATCGTCGTCCGCCTGCGCTTTCACGTCAGACTTCCTGACAGCGGCTCATAGATTTTAGCTCGCTTGGGAATGTTTGGGAAAAGCTTCTTCTTCTCGTCCGTGGTGGGCGAGCGTCCGGGACGGCGGCCAACAGACGCTCCCGGCCCGTCCATCAACCTTCTGTAAATATTTGGAGGCGAGTGTCCACATTTAATCGCGTAAGTGAGGCGAAAAGCATCACGTTTTCTGGGAAACAGACGAGCGGCGCTGATCCGCTAGGCTAGCCGCCCACATTCGGCCTAAAGTGACAGTGCACGGCAAAACACAAGTAAATTTTCACGCGGGGAAGTTTGTTTTGAGTTGTTTATCAAATGCAGCTGCAAAAGAAAATGAATAAAAAAAAAACACATCAGGGGTCGAGTGTAAATAAAACTCACAAAAAGTGATGCAAGATGTTAAAAAAAAAATTTTATCCAGCAGACTTTAAACACTTCATAAAGTTTAGCAAAAATCTGCAAGACAACATTTTAGTTTTTTGTAGGGTTATACTTTGTTTTTTGGGAAAGTGGGGTTATGTGAAAAACTAGAAAAGTGTTCACAGAAAAAACATATAAGCAAATTTTGTGTTAGTACGGTTACGTGACAAAATGCAAATGCAATTTTTGTGTTGGCACTATTACAAGAAAAACTACAGAAAAACAGAAGAAAACTTGTTTGCAGTTACGAGAAAAACCACAAAAGCACAATTTTGACGTGAGCAAGATATGAAAAAAAAACGCTAAAGAAAGGTTTTTTTTTGTTCGAAAGATTTTTTTAAAAAAAAATACACAACTGAGTCTTAATATTTGGCACAATGATGCAGGATTTTTTTTCAACATTGTCTTTTACCTGGTTACAAAAAACAGTCAATTTTGTTTGTTTGAAAACCAAACATGATTTTTTTTTTTTAATATATACCTAATTGTCTCATAGTTCTCAGTTTGCTGTGCTTGCCTGCAGAAAAACACATTCAAAGATAAAAAGAAAGAGGAGAAAGGAATAAAAAAGGAAAGATGATCCAACATGTTGGACTGGGAGGTCATGCATCTTCTGTCGAAGTCAGACGTATGTGACATGACAGATAAATGAGCACACACACACACACACACACACTTTGATAAATGGTTTTTGCACTTTCCATGGGGGAACACTTGTTAATGTTTCCATCCATGCCCGCAGCCTCCACTTTACGTGTAATGATTCATGCTAACGCTAACATTCATCATCGTTCTTCCAACGACTGCCACGCGCCGAACATCTTGTTTGTCTTTAAAGAAAACCAACAAAAACGCCTTGAACTGAGGCTCTGTGATTAATTTGAGTCCATTTCACTGGACAATTCTTCTTGACGACAAGATAGCTAAAATCCAATCAAGTGTTGTAAAGATAAAGTTAAAAAAAATAATATATATATATATATCTTTAATCATTTGTGACATATATTCCCAATTACCCTCATTGTACAGCACAAAATATTAGAAGCATTTGTCTTCTTTTAATTTGCTGGTGGATTACATCTCTTTGGTGCATATCGCCACCTACTGCGCAGGAGTGTGCAAAGGGACTTGGCAGTCTATGCTAGAAAACCAAGCATAATAATAATAATAATAATAATAATGCATTAGATTACAGTAAACAACTGCAGTACTGTCTGTATATCATTCCTATTAAACCTGTATCATTAAAGAAAATAGAGATCTATCTTCAGTCCCTTTTCCGTGATATATTCCATTTTCACCTCCCTTTCACTCCACTGTTGCGTTCTGTGTAATTATTGCACTTAGATAGTACATCTTCTAGAACTTGGTAAACACCAACATTGCTCTTCCCTATGGACTATATGCCACGGAGAAGGCGGGACTTCCGGGTTTTCGTTTCCGGTTTGCGATGTGTTGGTCACGTCCCAGTACTTGCGCTTCCGCCTTTGTGCCCCTCGTTTGCGCCTTCCCGTCGACGGGTGCGAGTTTTTAGTGTCTGTCTCAGTGTCCGAAGCATTTCATATAGCCCAGACGCCCTCCCGCCGATGAGTGGGAGCGTGCGGTTGGGGGGTGGAAACGGCGCTGATGTGTAAAACCCGGAAGTCCGTGCCATCTACCCCATTCATTCTTAACGTGCCACTAAGACATGAGTGACCCAAACTCAAAGCCTCTCCCTTCTCTTCAACTGACCTGAAGTAACCCTTCACGCCCCAACACCATTTAGAGAACTTCCGATTCAATTTTGGATTTGGCTTCCACTTTCCCCATTGAAACATTGTTATATGTTCATTTCCCAGCATTTTCTTCGCAATTTCGTCAACCACTTTATTGCAAACAACTTGCGTTCATTCAATCACATTTACGCTTCTTGTTCCGGTCTGTCAAGTTACGACGACAACTGCAGTGCATTATAGGACACTCCTTTACTATACTGGTTAAAAAGCTGGTAGATTACGTTTCAGAAATGTGCAGTCTTACCTGTGCATGCAGGTGACAGGTGTTTCGATCAACATGCTTTATCCGCACCTGAACCATCTTCGCTCGGAACAGCACAGGATTCTGGGTAAAGTAGTTTAAAAACCTGCAACGTGCAAAAAACAAAACGAAACAAAAAACGAATTCCGACAACAAAAACGACCTCTCTGGTAATGTCTAGTCGTATAGACAACAGCGCTCTCTGCTGAGCACACGGGAGTACTACAACAACATAAATCTAATTTACCTTCATTTCTGTGCGAATTAAACCAGACGATGGCTGACATTAAATTCAAATTATACACTCAAGTGCCACACAATATATACGTGACATTATGAATGTACATCCGAGGTTGCTGCAACTGTCAATATAGGGACTACCATTTATTTGCACGGCATAATTTTCGTTCCACTTTATCTTGTTTTTCAATTCTATTTTGAATTAAATGATAAAGGCTTTAAATTATAGAGTCCCTTACATTCAGCTCACTCATAATATGCAATTGCATATCAGTAAATTAGAAATCTGAATACGAAATTTTCATTTCAATAGTTCAGTTTAAATAGCTAACTAAATTCAAACAAATGGGAAAAGGCCAATTCCCATTTATTAAAAATATATATTTTGATTGCATCTTGGAAAAATTCCAAGACTTATGAGTCTAGTTTAAAGAAGCCCTTTGTAAATCCACTTTCTTCAAGAAGTGCTTTATGAATAGACGCAATATTCTCATTTTTTGAGATGGTAAATTAGGGAGTTTCATTAGATGTAAGCTATTTGCAGAAGAAAAAAAAACATTTGTAAAGGTGACAGAGACGAGACAGAGTGGCGGGAAAAAAAAACGAGTCATGGACAAATGCTGGCGTGTCTCAGTGGAGCACCAAGAGAAGACCCTGCTTCTGCGAGGAGCTGCCTTTTGCGACTTTATTCACAAGCAAAAAAAAAAAAAAAAAAAAAATTAAGAGCTCAAGTCGCTTTCTTATTTCACACATACTTTTTTGTTGTTGTTCTCTTTGGTTTTCAAAGCAGAACAAAACCTTCCCTGCCTGCGCACAGCCCAGGAGAAGAGAAGACAATATAGAAACTGTCTGTATGACCTCCATAAGGAGCAGTAACGTTTGTGCGTTTGGCTGTGTGGCAGCTGACTGAAGGCAAGCGTGACGTCTGGAGTTATATTTGGACGTAAGCAAGAGATGCTAATTACATTTATTAGCTAATTTAGTTTAAAACGTCAAAGTGATGATTCTTAACTCATCTGGTTGATGCAAAATTGTGTGTGCACGGGTGAATATGTATTTTAGGCGACACCGAAACGTCTCAATAATCAAAACTGAACAGGAAGCCGGCCATTTTGGCTCAAAGCACCATTTTGGCCAATTTCCCATTTGGGAATACTGGACCCAAATGAGATCCAATGGAAATGGTAGTTTACAAAGTATTTTTACTTTGAATGCAGACAGAACATGGTGTCAACGTTGAATTATTTTTTTTCAAGGATTTTCCAGAAAGTTAAAAAAAAGCCCAAACTGTTTCATTTCGCAAAGTACGAAGGGCCCATGCTAGAAATGCAGGAAGAAGCCATTTTGGCAGATTCCAGAATTCTTAGTCGGGATGTTTTTTGTAAATTCTTAATCATCCAGATCATTGCAATCTGCAAAAGATAAATCAAGGGAACCGGACTCTTGTTGATGGACAAAATATCATTTTTAAAGGCCTTTTCAGCTCAGATTCAACTTTTGCGGATTCCTAACGGAAAGCAGGCATTATCGACAGATGGCCGATACTAAATAGTACGGGTGTGGTATTGTTGATGGAATTTAACAGTGACATCAATAAAACGGGCCAAATTCAAGCTAGTAGTAGCTTGTTTGCTATCACTATTTATGTAGTAAGACTAAATGGTCAGTATATTAGCATGGAGCACTTAAGTCAAATATATTCTCTCATCTGAATATTATTATTTTTTGACAGCTTGCACGTCGAGTGTTTTGAGAGGATTCACACAACTCAAGTTTGTCGCCATCTGCTGGCCAACGGAAGGAGACCTTTTCCATTGAAACATCCTCGCGCTTCTCGACCGGCTCATTTGTCGGCATCGCCGCGCAGGCGCCTGTCGTGCTGCCGCTTGGTGATGACGTATTTGAAGAATTCGTAGACGGACCAACTGATGGCGGTGGAGGGCATCTGGTAAATGACGCGGGCCTGCACGCCTTTGAAGAAGGCCGCCGCGCCGCCCGTGCGATACACCGTCCGAAAGGCCTCGGCCAGCCCGGAGATGCGGCGCGCGGCCGGCGAGCCGCCCACGTCGGCCTGCAGCACGTGCGCGACCGCCACCTCCTGCGTGTTGAGCAGCGTCTTGCAGACGTCGAGCGGCGTGGTGACGGCGGCGGCCAGCGCGCCGGCCAGCGCGCCCGACAGCACGTGCGAGGTGGGGTGGTAGTGTCTGTGCGGGTTGAGCGCCTCCTGCAGGTACTCGTAAGTCATGAAGTGGAGCGCCTGAAAGGGTACGTTCATTGTCAACTGCGTGGTGTAGCTGCGGTAGAAGGCCGCCGGACCTTCCTGGCGCAACATGCTGCCCACGCAGTCCAGCACGCCGCGGTATGGCGAGCCGAACATCTGGATGCGCTGTTTCACCACTGTGGGACAACGACAAAAATGTGTCAGTTAAAGAGGAAGACGACCCCTAAACTGCATTAGTAGCGTCAAAAGCCATTTTCATCAAAATCAGAAGGCGGCCATTTTGCCACATGACATCACAGTTGCTCAGGTCTCAGGTAACAACCAATCACTGCTCAGCTTCAGAAGACAGGTGAGCTGTGATTGGTCGTGGCCTGAGCAACTGTGATGTCATCTTCAGTCGACTGCAAGTGGAAAAATGGCCGCCTTCTGAGATGGATAAAAACGGCTGGATTTTGCTTCATAACTCATATTCCACAAATGTAATATTAATCATGTTTAGACTAGCGAGGTCACATATAACATATTATTGTCAAGAAATGTTTAAGGTTGACTTCTCCTTTAAATCAGCAAATACTTGATTTTGATGAATTGATTAATGATATTTTTTTTTAAATGGCAGATTCCGATATTTGGCAATTTTCGATACCTGAATAACCAGCCAATGATTAAAAAATAATAATAATATATTTTTTTAAACAAATATATATTTTTTCCCTTTTGATTGTTTTTTTTTGCAGACACAAAAAACAGAAAGGAAGATAAAGGAAAAAATTAAAACTTGGCCCAAAGAAAAAATATAATAATATTTCAAAAACAAAAACTACTGTTCCCAAAATAAAACTGCTCTTTTAACTGTAGTTGAAGTTTCAAGTCCAACAAAAATTAAATATGGTTCTCAGATCTTCAGAAAATAATCCTCCTTATGATTCAATCCACAGGTCAGATACAGAGATATAAGGTTGAAAATAATCTTAGGCCATTTTGTCTTTGACGGTGTGTGGTCAGAAATCCAATTTACAAAAAACAAAACAAAAAACAAAAAAAACAAACATTTATTAATTTTTTTTAAATTGATTTGTTGGATTAAAAAAAAAAAAAGGAGAGCAATGATGATGTCAAATCGAATGAACAATACGGAGCTCTCCTGTAAAAAAGAAAAAAAGAAAGAAAAAAAAAGAAGAAAAAAAAGAAAGAAAAAAAAGAAATCCAATTTACAAGCAAACATTTTTCGAACACAAACATTTTAAATTTAGTAGTAGTAGTAATTTAGTAGTTTCTTATGATATTTGTGGGTAACAGCAGAGTCAACAAGTCCAAGACTTTTTTTTGTGTTAACAATTACAGGCAGAACATTTGACCATTTCATAAATTAACTCATTCACTGCCATTGACGGCTTTCGACGTCAAAAATTCATTTGAACTATTTCTATTATTTTAACAGAGAGAGTGAAAACCTAGATTTTTTTATTGTACATTTAGAACAGATATAAAGTTTGTAATTAATCATGAGTTAACTAGTAAAGTCATGCAATTAATTACAATTAAAAATTTTAATCGCCTGAGGCGATAATTATTTTAAATTGTAATTAATCACATGACTTCAATAATAAACTCACGATCACAATCTGTTCTAAATGTTCACATTTTTTTTTTTTTAGGTTTTCATACTCTTATTAACTTAAGTGGAAAAAGTGGAAAACGAATGAATTTTTGACGTCAAAAGCAGTCAATGGCAGTGAATGAGTTAATATTATTTAGAAAAGGCCTAATATGAGCGGAGTGCGAGGAAGAAAAAATGTTAACCCTTTGGACTTCCCTGCGTGCACGTTTACCTTCAGCTGGGTTCATCATGGCGTCATGGATGACGGTGGCCATGCAGCCTGCCACTCCTACACAAAAACACACGTAAAAAAATAAAATAAAATAAAAATCACACACTGGAACGAGACACACACACAAACGCTCGCTAACCGTTAGCAAAGTGGCTATTGGCGCCGGGGTGGATGGCGCTGCTCAGCGTGAACTTGATGCGCTCGTAACAGGCGAAGTAGAGCGCGTGGGCGGGGCCGGCGCCCACCGCCAGCACGTTGACGCCGCGGATTGGCCGCCAGATGCCCTCCGTGCGCACGATCTGCCGCAGGGCGTCCATCACGTTGCGGTAGCGCGCGTTTGGCTCGGGCCGCAAGCTCTGCATGCGAGTCTGGCGGGAGAAGAAGACAATTTGGACCAATCAAGATCAATGCATTCACAAACCAGTTGAAAAATGTCGGATAATGCGGTGACGCCCGCCACAAGCCGCGTCCAATAGGAGATGAGCTGGCGGAGTGATTTCAGAGTGCTAACAGCGACCGAGAAGCCATCAGGAGAAAAACAGCCGAGTACTTCCTGGTAGGCTTCTACACTTCTAAATATGGGCAAGCATGCGCCAGGGTGGTGTCGTCCTTGCGTGCTGCCTCACGGCAAACAACAAGGAAACTAAGTGCAGTGTGAAAAGACTTTGGCGGTGACTACCTAATAAGCCCTGGAGGTGGCGGTAAAAGTCAACGGTGAAAACTACAAAAATGAAGCTTTCGACAAACTATTTAGTGGTTGGAACTTTAACTCATTAACTGCCATAAATTCATAGATTTTTTTTATTATAAAAAATTAGAGGTGACAGGCAATTATTTTTTAAATTGTAATTAATCATATGACTTCACTAGTTAACTCACGATTAATCGCAATTTTATATCTGTTCTAAATGTACAATGAAGCAAATTCTAGGTTTTCATACTCGTTAACAAAAGTGGGAATACTCTAAAAAAAAGAAGAAGAAAAGATTATAAAAAATTTGGGGCGTCAGGTGATTAAAATTTTAATCGTAATTAATCGCATGACTTTACTAGTTAACTCACTATTAATCACTAATTTTATATCTGTTTTAAATGTACAATAAAAAAATCTAGCTTTTCATACTCTTGTTCACAAAAGAGGAAGAAAAAAAAAAGTTAAACTAATAGAAATAGTTCAAAGGTATTTTTGACGTTCTCAGCCGTCAATGGCAGTGAATGAGTTAAAAGGTATTGATCATTATTTGAATTAATAACAATGATAGCAAACATATTGAAGATGAAAAAGCTGATCATGACGGACAGACCGCGCTTCATTGACAGTATTTAGATACCAGGCGTTGGTCAACAGTGGACTTTTGTTCATGTTATGGGAGATGACGCAACAATCAAATGTTCTCAATGTGGCCACAGGTAAACGTCCTGGATGTCGCTGTGGAAATTCCCACTCTCTACTTGTGGGGAAAAGTAGGAGGCCTTAGGCGGAATGTGTCAAGTCATCCTGAGTTTGCTCCACATATCCACCTTTTTTTTTTTTTTTAAACAATGCCGCCAACTGCAGCAACACTGTGGTCTCGACAGGCTGTGAGGGTCTCTGGATAGAATAAAAGATGACGTTTTTATAGTTCCGCAACAAGGAAATGAGTTTTACGACTTTCCCAGCAACACAGTGGACAAGAAGCATATGAACAAATCAACAGGTCAAATGACACATGAGTTTGTTTACTAAGTGGTGCCACGGCCAGTCGGAAGGACACGCAACGACGCCGCGGCGCGCTTTTGTGAACGACACGCACAACCCAACAGTCTTGAATTGTAACTTTAACAATGAGGAAGTTTGCAGAAGCATTCTTCAGGTCGGAAAGTCGGGTTGATGACTCAGCGACGAAGAGAGGAAGCTTTCCATCAAACATTCCGGTGACTTCCCGGAGCTAAAGGACAATTTAACCGCAGTAATCTTCACTTCCTTGTAAGGTTCCGGACAAAACATCACAGCAACCAGTTGGGTTTTTTGACAATTGTAACTGCTGATTGCGATGGCAATTTGTGATGTACAAACAAACCCTCTCAATTTGTATTTTATTTTGTGGACTTCATCGTTTTGTATTCAGGACCTCATAGAAGTCAATAATCAGCTACTATAGTGGATGTACTATAAGTGTCGAGCAACTAATTACAACACACTCACTTATTTATTTTTTATTGTACTACATACATGTTATCTTCTTGATGTGCTAATTTGTCCTTTTGCGTCAGTTTTTAGAGTCGACAAACTCTTGGTTATCCATTGATGCGGTGTGTAAAACATTAAGCTCATGTCACAATTCTGAGACAGTTCAATTGTGCAAGTATATGAAAAGATTGAACAAAAATTCTGACCCGATTCTTGACAAGTTTAACTATGCCAGGTGTTAAAAAGAAGCAATAAACTTGACTTAAGGTCGTCGGGTTTGTGGAGCGTCAATTAAACTTTAACCGAAAAGATAACGTTTATCACTGGTTGTCGGACATTGTAAAAAGGTGTTTTCAATGTTATCTTCTTCCAAGTCCAGACAAATACACGTCATATATATGAAAAGTTCGTGGTTACATAAGCTTGAACGTCATTGCACTATTCGCAAGTTCACATTGACATGACTTCATCCATACATCTTCTTCTCACCAAACACTTACAATTGACACTAATAGATACGGCCCGATGGAGCTATCGTCACACATGCCTACATTTGCATTTAAAAAGAAAACAAAGTTTAAGTGCGTCATGAAACAACCGAAAATAAAGTTGAGTTAGAACGTGTCCGATAATGGATGCGAGCAGGTCCACTTCAGCAGAGGCAGTCAAACAGGCTACGCATCAAGCAATTGGCGCCTTTATCTGCTGGATTTTACCCGAAAATGCGATTTTTTTTTTTTTTAAATTCTACATAATAAATGTCAAAATGCAAATCCAATGTTGCCCGCAGCACGTCGTTTCCCCATAGCTAACAGCTAGTTAGCCGACCTCTCGGACAACAAGGTTACTTGCAAGCCTGTTAGCTTGTAGCCAGTCGAGCTCAGGGTCACGTCGCGGCCTACCTGCTTTACGCAACGCGCCTTTTGGTTAAATTAGACTCGACATTCGTCATAAAATGTTCACAAGTTATGGAAATTGTGCAATTAGTGTGACGCAATACCTTCACACAGTCAATGGGGTACATGAGGCAATGCTCCATAATTCCAGCCACGGCTCCGGCCAGCATGTGTGTGCCGGTGGTGGCTCCCTGGGGCAGCCCCTCATAGTCCACGTCTGCCTCGGTCGAGCACTGCGCGGTTGCTCGGTGCAACACCGGGGAAAAGTCCTGCTCTCCGGACACCCTCGCGGGTAAAACCCCGACGAATCCTCCCGTGGTGCCCAGCAGCCTGCCGCCCAGCCATTGAACGCCTGCTCCGGTTGCAACCCCTGCAACCCGGTTGTCGACGCCCGGCGTGTCTAGCGACGTGCGCTGGGACACGAAGCCACCCGCTTCCATTTAGATGGCGGACTTAAAAAGTAATCCGCCAGCCTCACCCTACTGGCACCACCGCCGCCGGACAGTCACTACTTGGCGGGTCGCTCATCGGGTAGCTGTCCGCGGAGCCTCCAGGAAACGTTAGCGAAGGTTGGGCGGGACATTAGTGGTAACGTCTCATAATATCTAGCAGGTTATTGGATGACACGGCAGCCAATCACGTACAGCGTGTTTCATTGGTCAGTGCGTACTTTAAGAAAGGCGGGCACTTACGATGTGCCACCTCGAATGAACGTATTACATTAGTTTGTGAACTCAATTAACTGATTAAATTTGACGCCTGTTTTTGCAATCGTAATGTTGTGTATAAAATAAATACCCAATATATTATAAAAAATAACATACGAATTTTGACGTTCGTCGGATTTGTATCGTAACGATGTACAAGACTCCTACGGCACCTGAATGCAGCTCTCAAACTCAGCCACGCTCTCTGACGTAATTACGTAGTGCCGACCGGAAGTAGGACCTTCGGATTCTTTTACGGACGGTTCTCGTTGTCGCCTTCGATTATTATTCTATCGTTTCCCTCGAATAATTCATATTTTGTTCTCATTGTCTGTCGAAGCAACAACAAGTGTCGGGCTGTGTCGTCACGGCCGAGGAGCAGTTTCTTACGGTAGGTTTAAATGACGTCATACATCACCATATGGATTGCTTTGGCTTTTTAATGCTAAAATAAACCACTGGACGTTCAGCTCAGATGGAGCATCTTTGGGCGATTTATTATGTCTTGTTATAGAACTAGAAATAAAAAAGCTAGGTGAGTAATGTAAACTGGAGGTAGTAATATTTTACAGCGTGTTGAACAACCTAGAAGCTGTTGGAAAAAGCACAATGGTGATTGTGTGTGAATTAATATGTAATCTCGTGATCCTTTGTGGCCCATACAGTGTCACATTGACTGACAGAATAATACACTATCTACTCAAACTTATTAACTAACCATTAAGACTACTGAAGCTAACCACTTAACTTCTGTAACTGACGAAACTACCAGCTTGAAATAACCAACTAAATATTCAGCTTAACTAATTACTACCGTAGCTTGCCACCTACTGTAACTGCTACTGACTGACAAAGTAAATATTCAACTAACCCATTAACAAGAACTGTTCTGTGTATTGAAATGTTTTCAACACAGGTCAGAGTTGTGTGCGAGAGCTTCAGCGACCATGAGGTGACGACTGTGCGCTTCAACAAGCCCGCATGGTGGACATATGGCACGGTAACGCACCTCGCATCGCCTGTCAGCGTGTGTTGACTTTTATGGCTGTGCGTTAAGACCTTCTCACCACAACGTCACACATACTTCTGTGTGGCAATAGCTGTAGCCCCCCTCAAAGGTCCATAAGTGTGTGTTACGTGTGTGTCCAGGATCACGTTGTGGTTCCTGCCGGCGTCCTGGTACTGCGGCGTGGCCCCCAGGCAGAAGCTACTTTTGCTCCTGCTGGCCGCCTCGGTCCTGCTGCTCCTGGGCACCCACCAGAGGCTCTTGCGGAGCCCCCGCAGACCACATGGGACTCGCTTCAGCAAGTGAGTGGATGCATGTTCATCTGTAGACCATTTGGCTCATGCAGGGCTTGTCCTTGGTGTAAGGAAACACAAATGCTTGTGATAAGTTATCAGAAAACAAGTGCAGGTGTTTTTCTTCACACGGTTCCTGCCTTAAAGGTACAGTAGCGTCCATTTGATGACTGACCCTTTGGCTGCCTCCAGGTACCTCTCCAGCGCCGAGTCCATGGAGGCCACCAACGTGCAGGACGCCGGTCTCAACTATGGCGTGGTGGTGGACTGTGGCAGCAGCGGTTCTCGCGTCTTCGTGTACTACTGGCCCCCCCACAACGGAAACCCCCATACGCTGCTCGATATCCGGCAGATGAGGGACCTTGACCGTCAGCCTGTGGTCAAGAAGATTAAACCGGGTCAGTACAAAAAACAACTATAATAAACCCTGGAGATTTTTTCTCTCCAGGTATATATTGTGAATGTGATTGATTGTGTTGACTTTTAGGTATCTCCTCACTGGCGGCATCTCCGACTAGTGCCAGTGACTACCTGCATCCTCTGCTCAGCTTCGCTGCTAACCACGTGCCCCAGAACAAACACAAGGAGACGCCGCTATACATCCTCTGCACAGCCGGCATGAGGCTCCTGCCAGACAGGTATCCTGTTTTAAACACTCGCATAGTTATCGCCAACTACTTTAACCAATAAGACACTTACAGTATGTAACCAACCAACCAACTGATTGCTGTAACTAAATAGTGCAACTACTCTTAATTAATAACTATTACGCCATCTACTGTAACTAACTACTTACTGTAAATACAAATGTCTAATATTTACTTTATCACTTTGTATGCATCTCTGGTTGTTTATAAAGTGCTCTATAAGTAAAGTTGAATTGAGAACTGTATTTAATATACGACTAACTCATTGACTAGTGCAACCAACTAACTACTTTCACTAATGAAGTAACTAACTGCAAAACTGCGGTAAATATGCAACTACCGTAAGTAACCAACACAAATTAACTGCTAACTCTGTAACATCTTGATAACTAGCAAGCTAACTAATGAAGTAACTCGTTAATGGACTACCAACCCTTATAACTTCTCTAACGACAGACTGCTGTAACTATTGTAAGAATCCAACCAATACATTAATTAATTGACAACACGGTAACTCACTACAAACATGCTCTGAACCTTTTAACTAACACGATAAGGTAGTTACTAGAACAGTACTAGTTACCAGTCAATCTACTAATCAAACTATTGCAACTGATTAATAAACTAACATCTTTGTAACCAACTGATGTAATTAAGTAATATGACCACTAGCTTGATGACTAGCAAACGGGCTGAGGAGCGTGTTAACTGGCAAGATAAGAGATAACTTAAAAATAACTTACCCATCCAAGAATTGTATCCAAATGAGGATTGTTTTGGTTTTTTTTGGAAGCCATTGTAGGCCTCAGGCAGCCATTTAGTAATCAATGGGTTCCAGGCGTGTTTTGAATTGGTTTTCGTGCAGCCAACAGGCGGCCATCTTGGACGACCTGGTAAAGGACATTCCGCTTGACATCGACTTCCTGTTTTCCCGCTCACATGCGGAAGTCATCTCCGGGAAGCAGGAAGGTGAGCCAATACTTATTCTGGAGGATTTATTTTTTGGGGTGAACATATCCTGTATTCTTTGCATCTTATTTGCCTTTTTCTGCGATTCACTAAGTTGCCACAAGATGGCACCAAAACAGTGCTTTGCTGCCATCTCATGGCATTTCAGAAAGAGCACAAATGCAGCTATTTGAATATTGGATAGTTTACAGTCACTTTTTTTTTTTTTTTTTACATAGTAGTGAACAGGCATGGAAGCACTAAGGTGTTTTTTGTTTGTTCAAAGGCGTTTACGCATGGATCGGCATAAACTTTGTGTTGGGCCGCTTTGACCACGCTGATGACGGTGAGGAGGCCACACAAGCCGCCACCAACGCACATTTTAAAACTTAAAAACTAACCCTGGTGTTCTATTGCGCGGCACAGAGGACGCCACTGTGGAGGTGACCACCGGCTCGCAGAACCAGCGGCCGATCAGTCGCCGCCGCACGGTGGGCATCATGGACATGGGCGGAGCTTCGCTCCAGATTGCTTACGAGGTGCCCGGCGCCATCAGCTTCAGCTCGCCGCAAGAGGTCAGAGTGACACCTCTGACGATTACTGACTAACTTACAAGTTAGTGTAACAAACCTACAAACTAGCTAAACACTGCAACCAATGAACTAATTTAACTAGGTACTGTAGCCAACTAACTTACTGCTGACATGACAAAACAAAAAATACAGTAACTAACCAATGACTGCACTCAACTAATCTAACTTACTGTTAGACTACTAATTACTTTGCCTACTGTAACCAATTAACAACTTCAATTACTGTCAAAGTGAAGCAATTAACTAGCTACTGTCACTGACTAAATAGCCAATTTAAAATAACTATGGTAACTAACCAACTACTTTAGCTACCGTAACCAATTAACTGCTTACTGTTGCTAATCCTCTACCAAACTACTGTAAGTACTGCAACAATTAAACAACAAACTAGCAAAAATAATGACTAAGTGAAGCAACATCTGTATGACTGAATAAGAAATGTAAAATAAATAACTGACTACTATCATGAATATACTAAAGCAACACATGCTATGCTAATGAGGGAAGATGGCTAACGCCGCTCTGGTGCTTCAGGAGGAGGCGGGCAAGAGCGTCCTGGCCGAGTTCAACCTGGGCTGCGACGTGGAGCACACGGAGCACGTGTACCGCGTCTACGTCACCACCTTCCTGGGCTTCGGCGGCAACATGGCCCGACAGCGCTACGACCAGCGCGTCATCAACAGAACGCTGGACAACAACAGGTACGATGTCAGGCCACAAAAATTTTTTTGTAAGTAACTTTATTGGTATCACAAAAATCTGATTTCAATTGTTATTTTACAAATCATTCCAAACTAAATTTGCTTGTAGGGGATTTATTTTATTCCAATCAAGCTTTGAAATGGTCATTTCTACACTAGACTAAATAGAGAAAGTAAAGAGTAAAAAAAAAAAGTATTTATTTTGTCCAATCAGATTTCAGCCCTATGCATTGCCATGCACTCGACCCAAGGCTTCACAATCAGTCAAATCTGACCAGTTAATAGAACCATCATCATTTTTACGTCCTCCGATCGGTTGGTCAGACGTTGAGCGAAAGCTGCCACCTGTAGCGAGCGGCACCCGTAACGGGCGCTTGTATGTGCTCGGCGGTTCAGGTTCCCGAACACTCTGACGGGCCTGAGCGAGGACAAACCCTACCTGGACCCCTGCCTGCCCCTCGCCTTGTCGCACACACTGGTCCGAGACAACCGCACCGTACACCTGAGAGGTCAGGGAGACTGGGCCCGCTGCCTGGAGGCCATCCAACCCTTCCTGGGCCTCCGCAATGGCAGCATGGCGGCAGCAGGGGGCGCCTACCAGGTAAGACGCGTTACCTACTACAGGCAAGGCGGAGAACTGATGCAGAAACATATATTGTGATCATGTATTAGATATTTTTATGATCCAGTATGAATAATTATTCCCGTTTTTTAGGCGCCCATCAACTTTAGTAACAGCGAGTTCTACGGATTCTCCGAGTTTTACTACTGCATGGAGGACGTACTGCGCATGGGTGGACAGTACGACAGTGACAAATACTCAAGAGCCGCCAGGGTAACGACACACTTTGATTTAGAAGAAAGAAAGAAAAAAATGTGTTCTTTACTATTTTTCTGGTGTCTTTGTGACGCCGATGTAGGACTTCTGCGCCACCAAGTGGTCAACACTGAAACAACGTCTGGACAATAAGCTCTTCTCCCAGCAGGCCGACATCGACAGACTCAAGTACTTTCTTTTTTTTCCCTCCTCTTACCTGGTTAAGGAACCGCGGTAAAGACGGCTGAGCTCTTCCTCCGTCATGGTCCGTAGGTATCAGTGCTTCAAGTCGGCGTGGATGTTCCAGGTTCTGCACGCCGGCTTCCGCTTCCCCAGCGACTACCGCAGCCTGAGGACGGCGCAGCTGGTCTATGACAAGGAAGTGCAGTGGACGCTGGGAGCCATCTTGTACAAAACGCGATTCCTGCCACTCAGGTGCGCAACACACTTGGTAACCATCAGAGGAAATCTCGAGGAGGAAGTTCATCCTTGGAGGGGAAAACTGACAAATTCAGCTTAAATGGCTGTCCATATTCAAAATGGCAGAAGTTTTTTTTGTGTGTGGATCTACTCACGATAGAAATGTCTATAAATGTCATGTTTCTAAATAACAGATTTCGGGGGCTGAATGTTCACAAAAAAAAAACTTGAGGCCAAACCAAATATTTAAAACAAATTTTTTTTTGTCAAAATTCTCCAAAATTTTGTGTCACTCATCTGTTTAGCAAATGTCGCTGAAATTCAGTCGACAAAATCGTTACGAATTTGTCTTCAGTGAGCTTTTAGTAAAAATGGCCAAAGATTTGGAGCGCTACTGAGCCAAAACTTCAAACCAAAATGACAGACCTCCAGTGTCTTTTTGAGACTTTTTTTTTTTTTTTGGTGGGTCGACTCGTGATAGACATGGTTGACGGTGCTAAGTGAAACTGGCTTTTTGATGGCTGAAATTCACATCATTTATGACTTCAAGGTATTTTGACTGCAAATGCAAATTGAGCCTTAAATGGCTATCAAATTTCATGTAGCCTAAACCCTAAAAAAAAAAAATTCTGAGGGGCACTACCAAACTAATTTTGGCAAATTGACGCCAAAATGGGTCCTGCGTCTTTCAGGGCAGGGAATCCTGAGACTTTTTTTTTTGTGGGCCTCCTGGTGATAGACATCCCTACCAAATTTTATGTTGTTCAGTGAAACTGGCTTTAAGGGCTGAATTTTCAAAACATTCAAAAGGTCCCCCAAAAAGAAGCTAAATTGGCAGACTTCTTGAGTCTTTTTTTTTTTTTGTGGGTCTATTCTTAATGGATACGTCTACCAAAATGTATTGTTGCTCAGTGAACTGGTGTCTGGCAGAATTTTTCACGAACCGCACAATGTCATGTTTAGGGATCTCCAGCAGGAGGCGCTGCGCCAGAGCCACCCCAGCTGGCTGCGTTCTTCCTTTGTTTACAACCACCACCTGTTCTCGCTGTGCCTGCTGGTGGTGGTGTTGGCCATTTTGCTGTACATCCTGCGCCTGAGACGCATCCACCAGCGAGAGCAGCGGCAGGCCGACACGCTGGACATGCTCTGGGCCGACGAAGGAGAGGTGCTCATACCCTGAGAAGCGTTCCAAAGGCATTTTTATAGAGTGGGACTACATAGGTTAGGAGATCAAAATCCCCGTATAGTGATGAGGGACTTCCCTTATCACCATATAAGGAAGTCCCGATCTGGCGATCACTCGGATTATAATTCCGGCTTCCCCCCCCACCCCCCCGCACATGATGACATCATTGTCCTGTCCTACTTGAATGATTCCCTCGTCGACACTTTCGTCGTAGGGGTGGGCAGACTGTGGCGAGATCTCCAACTTTGCTATTCATTCACACTATAATTGGTTCATGTGCATGCGTTGGTTCACTTCTTTAATATCATTCATTTTCGGAACATTGGGAAAAAAAATATACAATATACGTGCATGATGACTTTCCGTACACGCTTGTAATTGGTTAATTGATATAGGTAAAAAAATCAACAATTTGACACATTCTGTGAAATAATTCATTAATTATTCAAATACTGATATTAAATTTTTTAATCATTCTTTATTGTATTGACCTGGTTAACTAATATTTCACACACTTAACTTTTAAAACGAATTGGTTGATTATGACATTAAAAATTTCAAATGTATTACCATAATATTTTCTATGTAGCAATTTTTAAAATTCGTTTACATCCCCAAATAATTGGTGAATCAATTTATTATGAATAAATACATTCAAGTCAAAGGAACAACTTTGCATATTTTAAAAAATGTATTCTATTAACTCATTCACTGCCATTGACGGCTATAGACGTCAAAAATTAATTTGAACTATTTCTTTTAGTTTCAACAAGAGTATGAAAACCTAGAAAACATTTATTGTACATTTAGAACAGATATAAAATGTGTGTTTAATCTTGAGTTTAAATAATTAACTCTTTGACTGCCAAAAACGTTAAATAGCGTTTAGTAAAATCCTATGGAGGAGTGCCAAAGACGTTAAAAGACGTTTGTTTCAAAACAGAGGTGAAACTAACCATTTTCTATTGTGGATTACTGAAAAACGGAATAAGGTAGAAACAAACTTTTTTTTTCTGATGAAAGATGAGAGTCCAATCCTTTTTTGGTAGTATGTGTGTTTCCATAGTCCAAACACATAATTTTCTATGGACCTTGAAAGATCAGTCAAAATGCTTAAAATCGGCTGGCACCCACGGCATCCCTTTTCTGAAAACGTCTGGCAGTCAAAGAGTTAAATAACTGTTTGGTTTCAATCACATGCTTAATAATAGTGAATTATTTTATCATTGAAATAGACATTGTTACATATTTGACAAATTTTATCAATTTTTATTTAATTATAATTTAGCTCTAAATGAAATTAAAAAGTGATAACGTATTATCTTGTTGAAAACAAACTATTTTGCGTTAGCCCAATAGCTTAGCTCTCTAAATTAAATTCAACAAATCACAAGTCCAGTTGCCTCGTTCAATATTTGCAGATGACCTTGATGGAAATATATATTTTTTGCATTTAGCCAAGACATTTTTCATTGATGTGACAGCTAATAGGGATTAGGCAATTATGCTAATAAGCTAACAATATCCAACTTTTTCCCCTCTCTGTCTCTCTCCCCAATGAAGCTGGCCCACGTGTCTGTTTTCCAGAAGAACCGTTTAGTTTGCCCATCCCCCGCTTTGTCGTTCCCTCGAGGACAGGTGATGACATCTTAGGTCAAAATTGTTTTTGATCCAAACTGCTGTGAACTCTTATCGGGCGCCTGGACAAGCATTGTTCCTTTTCTACATTCCTTTTTGTTTTGTTGTCAAAGTGAAGCAGAAAAATGATTTGTCCAACCTGTCGACGTGGGCAAGGTGCAATAGTGAGCAGATATGATCCAAATGTGAACACAAATGATTCCATGCCAATAAAACGAGTTATTTTAATAACCTCTGAGTCTCCTTCAAATGGAATTATCATAAAAATGTTCTCAAATATAAATATTTATCAAAAAAAGTGTAACAAAATTAAGATTGGAATTATGCAAATATTTTTGCCAGAATTTAAAATATGCTCATAATAAATGTTTTAGAAAGTATGAAAAATAGAAAAACATGAATCATACAAATAATTATAATTTAGATAACATGCTCATAGTAATTTTAATTTCTTGTTTTTTTTTAATAAAAAATGAAATAAATTAGTAATTTTCCCCAAAAATTATTTTCATATTTCATAGAAATTTTTATTTTCATATTTCATTTTTCATATTTTTTTTCTCAAACTATAATTTACATTATACGCTTTCATTTTGCATTTTTTATCTATCTATGGATTTTATGAACTCAATTTAACAAGTACATACAATTATAAGAATTTAAACATCTAGTTCATATGCTTAAATATTTTTATATTTTTTTTTTTACATGTAAATAGTCTATGCATTCTTTTTTCGTTTTAATTAGAATTTTATGAATAGTAAAAGAGGTAATGGAATGTTATTACATGATTTAGATAAAGACTATTTTGCAATAGCTTTGTATTTTTGTTCTTAATTGATAAGAATTGTTCAATATTTCTGTATTGATATATATTCTGCAAGACAACGCTGGGGCATAGTTTGGTCAGCAGGTGGCGCTCGTGAGTCACACACGCAAACCGCAGTTGTTATTTTAAAAATATACTTTTAATACAACAGCTGCATATAAATATTAAAATATACATTATACAGGTTTACAAGAAACACACACAAAAACCAGAACAAACCAAAAATATCAGGCTTCTATTTTTACGGCACTTCTGTTTGTTTTTGTTTTCTATTTTAAAGGTTTTACTGAGTGACAAAAGGAGTTAAATGTGTTAATAGGTCCAAATACTACTGTAGTAGTGTGATTATTGAGGGAGGAGAGGGTTTTACTGTACATTATTTGACATGAACATGGAGGAATGTTTGCAATTATTGGCGAACGACATCTTTTCAAACTCCACAAGAAACGACTGACTGGTTTTTGGTCAAAGATAAGCCGTGTAAAAAAAAAAAAAAAAAAAAAAAAAAGAGAAAGAAAAGAAGTGATAATTCCGATAGCGTGATATGAGAGTAATTTAATTGCTTTGGTTGACTCGCTTGGCTCTCATCTGACGGGCAGAAATAGAAACTATTAACTTAAAAATACATTGGTAAGTAATGAAGTCCACTGGTTTTCATGTGTTTTTGAGCAAATATGAAAAATAATCGAACTGATGCTACGCAAAAGCTAACTGTGCACTGACTGGGGATTCCGATGCAACGTAAACCGATGAAAAACATTCACGAGTCGATTCTTTGGTGAGTTAAAATCCCACCCAAAATTAAATAAATAATAATAATAATAATACGCTTAAGATGCCATTATGTGAGCCCCGACATTTTACCAGCTGACCTCATGTGCTTGCCTGGGAGGGACGTTTTGTGTGTGTGTGTGTTTTTTTTTTTTTTGCGGGAGACAAACTAAACATTTGAGCTCCACTTTTGCTATTTCAAGACTTTTACAAGATTGGATGTTGCCTTTCTTTTTTTTCTTCTCCCTCTTTGACAGACGCCAGCATTCGACGCTCGGCCGACTTTCGCAAACGAGGAAAAACATCAGCTGGTGGAATCAAGTCGCGGGGGCTTCGTATCGCAAAATACAAATAGTGATGCCTTGAGATACAAGTTGAATTTGTTTCATGACACGATCGTACGTCAAAAATCACACGCACATTTCCACTTATGTTCACTTCAACCGCTGAAAAAAATAAAGAAATAAATTGCCACAGTATTTGGATTTTGGACAGTGAGCCTTTTGCTTACCATACAATTTTGCTCATAAGTTGGGGTATGTAAATTTATGAGCACTTATCAGGGATGTGATTTGACCAAAGTGAAATTATCTGAAAATTTAGCGGGGGGTCTGGGGGCTCATGGGTTTTCCGTGTTTTGAAGTACTTTCAATGCACTCACATGACAAAGAAATAGACAAAACAACAGCATAAATTTTCAATGTATATTGAACTATCCCATATAAAATGGCAGTTTTAGTCAACTCAAAATCAGTCACATTCAAAAACATTGGACTGCCTTTGCTTTTAAAAACTATCACTGAGAATATCATCATATCTAACTAATGTGATTACTAAGTTAACACATAAATAATGTTGAAGAGTTCAAATTTCATGAACAAATAATTGTATCATGACCAAATAAAAAGTAACTCATATTAGAGCATACCACAAATGTCTGTTATAGCAGAAGATGTTATCTGTCGGAGTCATTTGCATACACAATGAACTACTAAAAAAAAAAAAAATAAATAATCGAAATTTTTTTTTTGGGGGAGATAAAAAAAGCGGAATTCCGCGAATTAGCGGAAAAATCACATCCCTGACTTATGTATAATCATTGAACACGATATCCAGTAAGTAGGTCAAAATGCTCTAAAACGGTGGGCAGTGAAGGAATTCTTAAATAGTAGACAAAATAAAGCAATAAAGGAGCTACTCAGATCAAAAAATAAATACATCCCTTAAGTCAAAACACTTGTATCTCAAGGCACTACTATGCTATTAACACGCTTTTAACACATTTTAACTTATTACAAAACACACGCACACAAAATCGCTACGCTATGCTAGGCACTTTGTGGCGGCGCAAACAAACACAGTGATGCTCCTCTGCCAGAAACCAGTCAGCGCTTCCCCGCTTGGCGTCTAATCAGACTGCAGAGTTGAAAAAATAAAAATAAAGGTGCCAAAAGTTTTCTTTTCTTTTTTTTTTTTCTTTAGGAGGACTTTGCGTCCTCTAGCAAGGTGCGTAGTTGTTTTTATACCACAGTGCAATTCAAAAGGGTCCGTAATGTTTTTTTTTTTTTTTTTGTTAGTTTTTTTTATGTCCCACAACATTTAGAGACCTTGGACACGTTCGGTCTACAGCTTCACAGAAGAAAGGCAAACATGGCCAAAAACTAACTCAACAATACACACGACCCACAAGAAGTTGGCAATATTGGGCTTTGAGGAACCGAAAATACGTGAGAACCTCCACATGTGAACTTTGAACTTTTGAGCGCACATCAACTTCTTTTGTCTTTCTGTGACAATTTCGTTTTTTTTTTTTTTTGAGAAAAAAAAAACCAAACAAACTGGTTGCATTAGATGCGGTATTGAAACGGTCCTCTTCTTCACGCTGTCCACATGTTGACATCATGACGCCGTTACCACGACTAACAAAGCTCGCAACTGAGAGACTGGAGGAGTCACAGAAAGACAGACAAGTGGACGTCCTTGGAAATGTGCATGCATCAAAGCCCAATATCACAAACACTTAGTGTGTCATATTTTATATATATATATATATATATATATATATATATATTAAAAAATAAGAGAATTTTTTTTATTATTTGCTCTCTAAGAGTGTTTAACTTTTGTAGTTACGAAAGGTGCGCTACATAATCAAGTGGGAGGGCCACACATGGGGGGCTGAAATGCGTTTTTTGTAGTTTTTTTTTTTTTAAGGGTGGGGGGGGTCAAAGTGGGGGTGCATGCTGGTGTTTCAGTCAAAATAACAGCAAATCAAAACAAAACATTGGCAGCATGTGCGAGGTTTTGGTGTTTTCTCTCTTTGGTCGCTTTGGATTAAGTAAGGTGCAGCTTTCTAAACATGGTGGCGTGACGGTGATGGGGAGGAGGGAGGAAAAAAGGGGGGT
Organism: Vanacampus margaritifer; assembly: GCF_051991255.1. Taxonomy (NCBI): domain Eukaryota; kingdom Metazoa; phylum Chordata; class Actinopteri; order Syngnathiformes; family Syngnathidae; genus Vanacampus; species Vanacampus margaritifer. The sequence goes on from NC_135438.1 coordinate 2,685,369, forward strand.
GTCTTAAAGCTGAAGGGGGCGGGGCGGGGGGGCAAACAGCTGCTCCGACATCAGGACTCGCCACCATTTTTTTTTTTTTTCTCCACGCACGCGCTTTCACACATACACGCTCAAAAGACACCCTCTCACATCTGATAAGTTCGTGCTTTTCAAATGGGGTCCACGACAAAAAAAAAAAAAAAAAAAAAAATTGCAATATCGTAATCTGATATCGTAACGGTATCATTTTTTTCCCTTAAAAAAAATGTTATCGTAATATTACTTATTTTCTCCTCCAAAATCTGAATTTGTTATCCGAACATCACAACTTTTTCCTCAATTAAAAAGAAAAATAATCAGAATTTATCAGTTACAACTTAAAAAAAAAAAAGAATTTATATCATCGTAACACAATGACATTTTTTTTTTTTTTAAATGTAAATTTGGCATCATAACATTATTTTCTTTTTTAATTTGTTGCCCTACGATATATATATTTACTAGATGTGTCTAATTGTCGTGACGATTATGAGGGGGTGCTTGGAAAAACGTCTCCCTCGACCCTTCAAGTTTGAGAACCCCTACTTTCAGAGCCCCCCCCCCCGGCTCACTAGCGCCCCCCGGGGACCACTACGGGCATCTACAGAACAGTGCAATGTCTATTTATAGGCACAATGGGGTACGAGTACAGCACACGGCGGGGAAAAAGGGGAGTACAGTATTTTACAAAGAGCAGCATACACTTAGCACGGGGACATCCAGGGGGTCGGGTTTAGTGCGCCACCTCCTGGGGGGGTTCCTTGTGCTGGCTGGAACCCCCACTGGCCGCCAGGATCCTTTGCACGAAGTCTTTGGTCCGCCCGGCGACCAGAGGACCTATGGTTGCCATGGCGACACACTCAGTACCTTTTTACACATGACTTTTCAAATCTTAAGGTTGTTTATCTGTGACAGACCCCCACACATGAAGATAAAATAAATAAATAAATAAATAAATAAATAAGAAATCAGGCATCCAAGAAGTTCACAACGCGAGCCCGAGGGCAGTTTGAGGTCAATTCCAGTCGACAGCAGAGGGCGGTATAACGCCAAAATGGCAGCCGCCTGAGATGGGTGTCAATGGATAGATTCATCCACTTGATTCTTATTCCACAAACGCAATATGAATCGTAACAGTCTTTTCAGACTAGACCAATAAAACATTATTGGAAAGAAAAGCTTTGCCCCTTTGAGGGTTGGTTGGGTTAAGGGAGCTTTGGTGTATTTCGACTAGAGATTTTGTTTAGTTAGTTATGGTTGTATTATTATTATTATTATTTAGTGTATGTGCTTTTATGTTTTGTTTTGTGTACTTCACATTGTGCAGTTTGGTTTACAAGTATTTATTTGAAATTGCTTTTGTTTTTACTTTGTTTACTCTCATTTGCTTTATCTTGATAAATTTAGTATAAACAAAGAGGAAAAACTACTATTACAATAATAGAGATAAGACAATTTTTTTTTAGAATCAAGTGATATTTTTGAAGAAAAAGTCTAATATTCAAAAAAAAAAAATAAAACTGTTATCATACAAGATACAAAGCTAAAATCACGCAAAAAAAAAAAAAAAGCGGTATTTTTATGAAAAAAAAAAAAAAAAAGGACCGAGAACCAAGGGATATTTTTGGGACGAAAAAATCAAGTAAAGGCATTTGTGTGTTTCTCACCGCTGGACTGAGCGAGGATATCCTCCAAACGGCGCGTCATTCCTCTCTCGTCCGCGTCCTCTTCCTCGCTGCTTTCCACCTTCTGCCGGATCAGCTCCTTGATGCGCAGCAGTGCCCCCAACAGGTTCTCTAAGGGCATTACAGTCACAACGCCGCACAAATCACTTTATTATAGACACGAGACCAGCGGCGTCAAACTCATAATAGCTCAGGGGCCGCATGGAGGAAAATGTATTAGCAAGTGGGCCGGATCAGTAAAAAAAAAAAGGGCATATAACTTAAAATAAATATAGAGAATAAAGTGGGATTTAAAAAATAGTTTAGATGGATCATTCGTAAGGTTACGAAAATTAACTCTTTGACTGCCAAAAACGTTAAATAACGTTTCGTAAAATCCAATGGAGTGCCAAAGACGTTAAAAGACGTTTTTTTCAAAACAGGTGAAACTAACCATTTTCTATTGTTGATTACTCAAAAACGGAATAAGGTAGAAACAAACGTTTTTTTTCTGATGGAAGATGAGAGTCCAATCTTGTTTTAGCAGTATGTGTGTTTCCATAGTCCAAACACATAATTTTCTATGGACCTTGAAAGATCAGTCAAAATGCTTAAAATCGGCTGGCACCCACGGCATCCCTTTTCTGAAAACGTCTGGCAGTCAAAGAGTTAAGCTATTTTTTCTAGATAAAAAGAAATCTGGATATAATGATGTATTTTTAGACAATAGTATTTGGAATTAAACTATATTAATTAAAAATAGAAAATCGAAATGACAATAAATTCTAAGTCTAATATTCCCACAAAGTATTTTTTCTACAATAAAGTCATAATATTATAGAAAAAGTTTTATTTCCTGAGATAAAATGTCACTTTAAAAAAAAAAACTGAATTATGTGGAAATGTTTTAAAAAAAAAAAAAAAAAAAAAAAAAAGGTAATAGTTTTTTTAAAGAGCAATTTCAGAAAAAAGTGTCATCTTTATGATATAAAAAGTTACGCTACAACAATAAGTTGTTATTTTTGAAGAACTGAAAAAGTTGTAATCTTACATAGCGGACAGAAAACGATTAAAGTGTATGCTAAAAAATGTGACTTTTCTTTATGACTCATAGGCTAACTATGGTGATAGAAGCCTTCAAAATGTGTGTGCGTGCGTGCGTGTTTCCTGTTAAGTTTGTAGAGCCACTAAATCCTTGGCAAAGCGAACAAGAATGAGCGGAATGTTGTTGGGTGGGGGGGGGGGGGGGGACTGAGGAGTAAAAACAAAAGCAAAAGAGATTGAAAGATCGCAAAAATGTTACAAGGACGAGAAGAAGCTGCTGTCACATTTTTAGGATGCGTGGAGGCGTGGATGATGTCACGTTGCATCGACGAGCTTTTACGACGCTCGTTTGAGGCCTTCAAAAAGTATTGGGACGCTCAACAGGAAGGAAAAAAGCCAGCTACTGCGAGCTTTTAAAATAAGCACGTCAAGCCAAGGTTTCAAAATTCAAATTAGGCTTTTAATTTTGGGTTAGCGTTTCTCGCGACTGCTGCTTGTCTTTCACCTCCTCCTCATTAAAATGAGCAAAGCTGGATCTTTTCTTTGCAACAATTAAAAACACATCTTGTTGAGGTGGCAAAAGTGACCAAAGTGTACGATTTTAATTCCCGGTAGGCCGCTAGGTCAGGACTTCCAAATGTGGGCACGCTGGCAACCAGGGTGCAAGTCATCATTTTGTGCTGTCGCGCGACCATTTCACAGGTGAGAGAGTGCAGTGTGAAAAGGGCTTGAAGGTAAAAAGTCAAATGAATGTTAGTGTTTCAAGGTAGGGCTTCAAATGAAGTTTTTCATACATGTTTAGGGTTTTGAAGACAAGGTTATGATTTTATGATAGCAAATTAGAGAAATTATGACAGGGTTCGACAAGGTTATGGTAAAAAAAAATTCAGGTCAAGTTAGGGTTAGGGTTTTAAACTCACAATGTCCCATTTGAGTAAATTGTGTGTAAAAGGAGAATAAATGCAGGATGTCTACAGCATCAAAGTGTATCGAATTTTTATATACAGGATATATATATTTTTTTTTTTACTGACCATACTCCTGGTTGAGCCCCCACAGTTTAATCTTGTTGGCCTCGTGTTGCGCTTTCTTCTTCAGACGGCACGCCCTGCAGCGTACGGCAAGACACAAACAAAAGAAGGGTTACTTGGAGAACGAAGAGAAACAGAAAGAAAGAAGTTCCCAGTTGCTCGGTGCCAAAGCAAAACTTCCGTAATAACACTTCCACAAGGCCACAGCATTCATGTCAGGATTATAATAGTTTGGGATTTTTCATTATAGTTCGTTGAGAGCTGAATGGTTAGTTTTAATTGTTTCAAAAATGCATCGTTACAGTTTTTAGCAGTTTTAGTAGTAGTTTTTTATTTATTTAATTTTTTTTATATATGGAGTATTTGTCGAGTGCAAGAAAAAAAAAAGTAATTAAAGCAAAACAAAGTAGCATTTGTTTTTCGTTGATTATGGCGGCCTCTTTGGACAGAAGCGGTATTGTTTTCCTTTGAATTTCCCTTGAAATAACCACATTTCCCATGAGGACAAGTGCTGAAATCCGGATGTCCCAGGCGCCCCCGCAGCTGGACTGAATTACATTGTTTCCCGTGGCGATTTTCTATTTTTTCTTTATGCACTGTAACGTTTCTCAAGTATGTTAACAGAAGACGGTGGTTGTGATCTTACCTTCTGTATACACACACAAACGCTGCGCTCCCCCCCCCCCCCCCCTACCTACCTCACTGCCTCCCTCCCCCTCTTCCCACGATGCATTCACAAGCATTCGTAAACAAGATAACACAACTTTTGAGTGTTGCGTGGCTGGTCGGGTCAGAGTGGAAGGGCCAAACTATCAAGCTGCTGGCTATTTATTGCTACCACACAATTTTCCGATAGCTAACATTAGCATCCTTATTTTGGATTTGAGCATGGAAATCCTGCACTGTGATTTTGTCCACATCCAAGTAGGCTTTTCATTATTATTGTCACCTCAGACGAAAATCTTTGTTTCTTGGGGGTGTTTTCTTTTGTAGCTTCTGCATAACAGTAATCGTGCGTCTGGTACGACTGGGGAAAGGACGCATTGCCGTAAAGCAGTCTGCACGTTTGTAGTTTTTGCGTGTGTGGCAGAGTTCGTTCGCACCATCCACCTCAAAGTTGTTTAGTGCTAGTAAAAACGATACAGACCCCCTCAGGCCATGACAAAGGTAGCATTCCACTAGTTTTAAGTCCGTGTTTCATCAGCAGAATTATGAAGATATGAATTGAAGGTTGAAAGGTTAATTAGAGGGGCTTTAAGTATTGCGTAGTTAAGTAAATAATTCTTCTTCTGTACGGACAGCAATGAAATAGATACATTTCAAATCAACCCCAAAAAGCTCATGTATGACATTAACTGACAAAGAGGAAAACAAATTTAGTTATTTTTAGAAACATAAAATGTGGTTTCGATTCATTTTTTCAGCCTTAGCTCATGTTATGGAAAATTAGTGCAATTTGTCTCTTTGACTGATATAAATAAACAATTTGGATTTGCCTAATAAACACATTTTTTTCCTTCTGGTATTCGGCCTCACAAATAGACAAGAGAGAAGATATAAAGGAGAAAGAAGAAGATTTAAAAGAAGCAAAAAGAGAAAAAGATGGGAGAAGAGGAAGACGATAGGAAAGAGCAGGAAGAAGCAAGAGAACACAAAAGACGAGAAGCTAGAAAGAGCAAAGATAGGAGCGAGAAAAGAGAGATGAGGGAGCAGGCGAGAAGATAAGAGAGCAGAAGTGTGATTTAATGGCTGGAGAGGACATTGCGTTCTCCTGAGGCGCTCATCTTCCTCCCATCATCATCATCATCGTCATCTTCCTCGTGGCGGTGGCGTTAGAGAGCAAAAAGCCACATTGCGCGGGTTCACTTTTGTTTTGGTGCCGGACTCTCTCAAACGAAGCCGCAGACTTTTTTCCATGCGCTTTGGAAAACACATTTCTGCTGGTCATTACTACATGAATAAAACAAATTCCCCAAACGCAGCGTCGAACTGACCTTTCTCCCAGCCCCGCCCCCGCTCACATGAACTCCACATGACCTCCCTTCGTCCCGTCTGCTTTCCTGCTTTGCCTCTACTCTTCCCGTGCGCCCGAGTCACCATGACGTTGTCAAAAGGACATTTTTCTGCTTGTGTTCAAGTCAAAAGTTTTGAATTAGGCTTTGAAACAAGGTTCGGCTTTCAAATTAAGGTGTCAAGACACAGTTAAGGGTGCAAGTTAGGAGTTCTATCCTTTCCAAATTAGACATTAAGGTCTCAAGACTGCTTTGGGGTTTTGGTTTTAAGTCAAGGTTTGGGATTTCAGGATTATGTTTGGGTTAGTCCTTCAAACTAGGTTTAGAGTTTTAAATTCAAGTTTAAAGTCTAGGGTTTCAAAGATTTCAAATCAATTTGAAACTAGAGTGAGGGTTTCAAGCCGGCGTTTTGGTTTTAAATTAGAATTTTAAAATACAGTTGCAACACTGGGTTAGGGTTCCAAATTAAGGGTTAAAGCCAGAGTTTTGTCTTTCAAAGCAGGGTTTGAAACTTGGGATAGAGTTTCAAATTGAGGTTTATGCTTCAAATCAGTCACGTTGAGAGGAACCAGTTGAGGTGGCTCGGGCATCTGGTTCGGATGCCTCCTGGACGCCTCCCTGGGGAGGTGTTCCGGGCATGTCCTACCGGCAGGAGGCCCCGGGGACGACCCAGGACACGCTGGAGAGACTATGTCTCTCGGCTGTCCTGGGAACGCCTTGGGGTCCCGTCGGATGAGCTGGCTGAAGTGGCTGGGGAGAGGGAAGTCTGGGCTTCCCTGCTAAAGCTGCTGCCCCCGCGACCCGACCCAGGATAAGCGGAAGAAGACGGACGGACGGATGCTTCAAATCAGGATGAGGGTTTCAAAGAAAGGTTTGAATCCAAGGGTAGGGTTTGAATTTCATGTTTGTAAGTGGTAACGTGTACCTGGACGCCAGCTTGTTCTTCTCCTTGCGCGATCGGGCCCTGGCGAGGGCGGGGAGGTCGTTGACGGGCCCCATGCTGTCGATGGCGGCGTTCAGCTTCTGCAGCTGCTCCCCGATGTTGTGCAGCTTCTGCGGGTTGGGCGTCAGGTCGCTGGCGTCCGTCTTGCGCGCCTTGCGCCGCCCCTTCTTGCCTGAAAGCAGGAAGCGGCTTCAGCCATATTTGGATTTTTTTCCTTCTCTTCACGTGACAAAAGTGTCATCTGAGTCGGGGGTTAAGGTTTCAAAATAAAGGTCTGTAGCCAAGGTTTTGGTTTGAAAGTCATGTATGTGTGGCGGCGTGCGTTCCCTGTCGCCACCTTGTCGTCGGTACAGCGTGCTGGGCAGCGTGCTGGAGCTCCACGACAGCGACCAATCGCCTCCTCCTCCTCCTCCTCCCCCACACATTTTCTTCTTGGCCGCAGACTCGCGCGAGCGTCGGTACTCCCAGAAGCAGCGGCGCTTGGATGGCCGCTCGCTCGGGGGCCTCGCAGGCTCCGCCTCCACCTCTGGAAGTCAAAGCACATGCAAAATGGCGGTCCAAGCAATCAGGCTGAGGTTAAGCTTTCAACTTTGAGTTTCAAGACAAGGATAGGGTTTCAAACAATGATTAGGGTCCGGGTCAGGGCTTCATTATGCTGGGGTGTCAAGTGAAGCTAATGGCTAATGCTAAACAACAAGAAACTACAGACGGCAAGAATAACAACAGAGAGGCTAAAAATGGCATCATCTTTATCTAAAAACACAAAGATGATTCCTGGTATCCAGCACCGCCTTTGAAACAGGCCACCGTGATAACCACATTTGTAACTGGACTCATGTTACAACCACGCATACACGATTTTTATCTAATGCGACGTCTGGCCCAGTCTGCACATAATGACATTGCCTGAACTCTTCTTGCCCTTTCAGCTACTTTCGTTCAGTGTTACAAACACACGCATGCGTGCGCGCGCACACCCATGACACACATACACGCACCAAGAAAAGAGGTCAGCTAGAGTGCGCTTGTGTACGCCATTGAGAGTGACAACCCGACATATAATATTTTAGGCTGCGTGGTTTAGGAAATGATTTGTTATACAGAATTTATGATGTAGTTACTTTTTTGTTGTGTGTGAAGTGCGTGCGTTTAAATCAGTTGCGTTTATGCCAGCATTTCCTGGACGGTTCAATATAAAAAAAAATTAAATACATTTCTAGATGACATACGATTATTACAGCCATCCCTTTTCAATATCAGGGATGTGATTTGACCAAAGTGAAATTATCTGAAAATTTAGCCGGGGGTCTGGGGGCCCCCCGGAGCTCATGGGTTTTCCGTGTTTTTAAGTACTTTCAATGCACTCACATGACAAAGAAATAGACAAAACAACAGCATAAATTTTCAATGTATATTGAACTATCCCATATCAAATGGCAGTTTTAGTCAACTCAAAATCAGTCACATTCAAAAACATTGGACTGCCTTTGCTTTTAAAAACTATCACTGAGAATATCATCATATCTAACTAACGTGATTACTAAGTTAACACATAAATAATGTTGAAGAGTTCAAATTTCATGAACAAATAATTGTATCATGACCAAATGAAAAGTAACTCATATTAGAGCATACCACAAATGTCTTTGTTATAGCAGAAGATGTTATCTGTCGGAGTCATGTGCATACACAATGAACTACAAAAAAAAAAAAAAATATTCGGATTTTTTTTTTTTTGGGGGGGAGATAAAAAAAAGCGGAATTCCGCGAATTAGCGGAAAAATCACATCCCTGCAATATATACAAACACAATAGGACATGATAGATATTCACCAACTGGAATTAGGGTCTCAAATGAGTGTTTTAAGACAGGGTTAAGGTTTCGGAGTAGGGTTTTAAACTATTGTCTAGTTAAGGTTTCAAAGTAAGATTTAAAGCGTAGGTGAGGCTTTCGAGTTAAAGTTATACTTGACTCATTGAGCCATTTTCAGCAGTTAATATTTTGTCCAGAATGAATTTGATAACTTTATTATTTTTCATGTACAATTAATACCTTTAAAAACGTCTTCTTTTTCTTTTCTTTTTTTACACTTGCTGTCGACTGAAAATGACGTCACAGTTGCTCAGTGCTCTCAGGTAACGACCAATCACGGCTCAGCTTGCGAATGTCACATGGCCAAAGGTAGAAAACGGGTGGCGCTACATACACACGGACATATGTCGTCTTCTATTCAGATCTGTGGGCTGTACCATCTAAATTAATGCAAAGCTCAAATACCGCTAGAGCAGTTAGCGCTAGCAGTCCGGGTGCGAGTTTGATGCAAGCCAAACTCAACGAGTACATCAACATTGGACAAACTTGCAAATTCACTCTCAAAGTGGACCCATATTAGTGGTTAATGATAAACTGTTAGAACAAGTGCTAGATAGTGACATGTAGCTTCCTTTTTTTTTTTTTTCTGGAGAAAGAAAAAAAAAATAGTGACATGTATCTAACTTTTCAACCGACATGCAGAAACCATTTAAAGGCAGTAATGTTCTGAGAAAAAAAAAAAAACTTTCCTGAAACGGCAGTTAAACTTTTGGTCCGTTCAATTCTGGCTAGGGACATTTTTCTATTTGTTTTTCTACTGTTTAGTATTGAAATGCAATTAACTTAAAATATAAAATATTCACGTAGTCGTCCACTGAAATCCATTTAAATTAAAAATGTTTGCTGTTTAGGACAAATGTTGATTAAAATGTGATTAATCAAGATTAAATAATGACAATGCCTCCTAAGTAATTAGATTTTTATTTTTTTATTTATTATTATTTTTAAATCGAGCCCACACAAAAAATTATGTTTTAATTATAATTATTAAAACGGACAATTAATCGGTTATCGGTATTTTATTGCTAAATATATCGGAATTGGCCTCAAAATATTTACCTATTGCTTGGGCCCTAGTTTTAGAGTAAGAATTTTTTAGAGTAAGCTTCAAATTGCGTTTAAGGTTTGAAATGTTGGTTTCAAACCAGAGTTTCTAAATGGGGTTAAGACAAGGTTATGGTTTGTAATGAGGGTTTCAAGCATTTGTTATGGTTTGAAAGCCTTCCATGTTCATGAGCAGTACAAATATTCTGGACTTGTGTCTTTTCAGAGCGTAGCATGTTTTTTCTTGGACGCTTTCTCGTGTGTTCTGCTCGATTGAGATGTTGGTGTAAGGTTGGTTTCATTCTGGGAAGTGACTGCAGCACAGCGGGATATTGTCCATGCTGTCCGGGAAGTGCCACCGCAGCAGCTTTGGTGGCCAGTGTGTGCCTGTGCCCGCGCCCTTGGCCACGGAAGACATACGACGTGGTCTGAGGTTTGGAACGGACACAGCGCGGGACGCTTCTCAAATCCGGGCCAAAAGAAGAAGAAGAAAAAAACTCACCGCACTCCGTTTCCGACGAGCTTGAGAGATCGGCCGCCGTCTCCTCCTCTCCTTCGTCTTCCTCTTCCTCCTCCTCATCCTCCTCGTCTTCTTCATCCTCCTCATCAATGTCTAGCTTCTCCTCTGTGTCTTCCTGCTCCTGCTGTGCCTCCTCCTCCTCCTCCTCCTGCTGCTGCTGCTGCTGCTGCTGCTGCACCTCCTCCTGGATGCTGTGAGCAACAGCCGGCTCTCCTCCCTGGCTAAGGGAGTAGTTGTGCTCCTCACTGCAGTGCTCCAGGAGCAAACCAGATGCCGGCACCTCCTTTTGATGGACCTCCTCCTGTGTCACCTGAGGTGGGAGTAAGGCCTGGCAACACAAATAAAGATTTTTCAAATCTTAAAATTTGGCTTAATTTTCATATACTCCTGAATTTGAGGTAAGTCACTTAAGTAAAGTCCAAAGTCAAGTGAAGTCCTTCATTAGTTTCAGACAAATTGTTGACTTGCATCTGACTGTTGCCCCTCACCTGTGACTGGTACACCTCCACGGCGTTCTCCTTCCTCACTCCTCCGTCTTGTCCTCGTCCCGCGGCGACCGACTCGTCTTTGGTCATCCTCTCGGCCGGCTTGTCCTCCTCGCGGCTCCGCCCCCAGCGGCCCATGAGCACGGCGTCCTCGGAAGCCACGCCCAGGCCCAGCTTGGTGTACCGGGCCATCTCGTCCAGAGCCGATACGTCCCAGCGTTCGGCGTGCAGATCCTCGCACAGGCCGCCGTCGTCCACCAGGTCGCTGAGCAGCTCAAAGGGCCGTTTGCGGGGGGACGCCGGCGAGCCCAGCATGAGGAGAATGCTCTGGACCGGGGAAGAAAAGTGGGGTTTTAAAGCCAAGGTTACGGCTTCAAAAAAGGGTTTTATATTAACTCATTCATTGTATCGGTTTCTGTTTTGCAGCAATTAGCATTAGTTAAGTTTCACCATTATTCACAAACCTGTTGAAAACACTGTCAAAAAGAGCTTGTTGCAACATGGCCCTGGCTGATCTCAGTCTGCTGCCACCTACTGCCCGTTTTTTGTAATAACTACCATTGCTTTAAGCGACCTCTTTATGTCAGAGGCTGTATCAAAGCCTTCTGTATGCTCTAGCATAAAAAAAAACATATAAATGCTTATTTGGGGAGTGAAGGACAAAATATTAACTCTTTGACTGACAGACGTTTTCAGAAAAGGGATGCCGTGGGTGCCAGCCGATTTAAGCATTTTTGACTAATCTTTCAAGGTCCACAGAAAATTATGTGTTTGGACTATGGAAACACACATACTACCAAATGAAAGATTGGACTCTCATCTTTCATCAGAAAAAAAAGTTTGTTTCTACCTTATTCTGTTTTTCAGTAATCAACAATAGAAAATGGTTAGTTTCACCTCTGTTTTGAAAAAAAACGTCTTTTAACGTCTTTGGCACTCCTCCATAGGATTTTACTAAATTTTATTTAACGTTTTTGGCAGTCAAAGAGTTAAAAACATTATTTATACATTTTTGCGTTTGAATGAGTTAAGATTACAAACCGGGTGTGTGTGGGCTTTCAAATTAGAGTTTGAAACTCCGGTAAGGGTGTGAATTCGGGTGCTCACCTGGTCGTACTCTGTCCTGCCCCCTTGAGGTGACATGGCCATTGGGTAGGGGCTGAGTAGCGCCCGGTGGCCCCCATAGGCCTCGCCAAAAGCAGGCTCCATGCCATTCATACCCGGCTGAGGACGAGGAAGCACACAGATGAGGACCACATCCGGCAAAGAAGACCAGTGAAGAGGTGCTACTGACACCACTTTACCTGAGGCATTCCCAAGGCCTTGAATGGGCGTGGTCAGGTCGTAGTCACAAAAATCCCTTGTGGTCAGATGGACTGCAGAAATGTACAATATACACAAAATGCATTGTACAGTCGGTCAATTAAAACAAATTTGTGGCAGGGGGTGAAAATTTCCCAAAAAAAAAAATTGTTTTTTTTAATTTAAAAGATTAAAATGGCTGATTCAAGCCAAAACGGTCATCTTTCCCTCGTCTATTCGGGAAGGGCCTTTTGTGGGTCTAATCATCTCAGACTGGTCTACCGATTATTCTTGTTGCTAGGTGACACTGGCTTTGGGGGCCGAATTTTGCATAACTATTGTTATTGTAGCTTACAAGGGGTACATGGCTTTACTGGATAACATTGAGAGGCTGAACTATGACTATTATTTGGAATATTGGAATATTTACCTCAGAATCACAGTCGAGACGGTCAAAAGTTTGACCCTTCTTCACATGACGCCTTATAGCTCGCTGTAAAGAAAAACAGAAGACACAGACAGGAAGTTAAAGTTTTTAAAGTATTCCTTAGTGATTGTTTTTTTCTGTCAAGAAGAACTGAGATGATCAAACCTTTGCGGGTGATATTTGTAGTGGTGAACATATCTGATTGGAAGCTTTTGGTATCAGGATCGAAAATAAACTTGGACTATTGTTATTACTATTTAGCTTAGGGGTATTTTATAGGGGGGACGAAGGTGACCCTGCTCGGGAAGTAGCACTTTCAAGAGGTCTAAGAACCTTTGAGGTGGGGTCTGCAGTGCTGAATTATATCTGACTGGATTCTTCCTTGTTTTTTTTTTTTTTTCCAGAAAGATCGAAAGTTTCTCTCCACAACTCTGGTTTGATTTTCACTGATACTCCATAAGGATTTGCTCGGGACTATTGTTAGTGTCCAATTAATACATTGGAATTATTCATTGGCTTAATAACAAGCAAACGGCACACTATGGACGGACTGTAGCGAACGTTTCCCCTTAACGCTGCCTGCCTGGCTCCACCCCCTGTGGCTGGGCTCCACCAATCGGATCGCGGCGGCTTGCCAAAAAGTGAGATTCCACCGCAAGGGAGGCGGCGGAGCAAAAAAGTGGTGTGATGATGAAACACAGAGTAATACAATGGCACAAAAACGCGCACACACAAACACTCACAGTAGCCCTAGCGCTCGCTACCTATCAACAATCCGGAAAAAAGCGGCTCCCGCTTGACCCGGTTGGGAGAATAATACCACAATGCTCGCTCTCCCTGGACTGAGCCGAAGAATGAGGAAATGAGGATGGGCAGGGCAGCAGTGATAGCGCCTTGTTGGCACGCCTCGTGGAAAAGTCACATTTGGCACACGCCGGCCGACAGCTACCGACACAAACACCCGAGACGGCAGTAATGGCGGCAAATTACGGACCTCGGGCTACATTCGGTGCAGCCCGCGACGCACTTACATTACAGCCGGCAATAATAATGAATCTGATGCGTTTATCAAGCTCAACTCTCTTCACAACAAGCAGCAATTTGCAAACATTCTGCAAATGCTTTTTAGTGCCACTCGCAAAAGAGAGATACAATAACTTCAAGCATCCACTAGCTTGATGCTAACGTGCGTTCAACTTGATTAAAGGTGAAACGAGTCCGTGAATAGTTTGAGTACCTTGGTTCCAAAAAAATAAAAACAATTCCAGGCATTTTGTCTGTCTCAGGTAACTGCTTATTTAGTGTACACTGTCAGGAAGTAGAAGTCAAGTCAACCGCAGGAACAATACTTCAAGCTACGCAGGACAGTAACACGCCGTCAATGCTGTGAGGAAGTTGACTTCAAAATAAACCTCACCTTACCATATGGATATCAATGTCTTGGTATGCATTTGTTTGATTTTTTTATGTTATTCCCGGAAGTATGTTGCGGTGTAACGGCTCAATCAACTCATGTCGTGTACATTACAAAACCCCACTGATAAGAATCAGTAAAAAAAAAAAAAAAAGCCAGGTTGTTTTCCACTTGTCTGGTTCCAGCACCCTTTGGTGGTAAGTGTATTAGTGCAGTTTAATTTTAATTAGGCATGTTTTGGCCACCTATGTTTGTGACCCACACAAATGACCAGAAGAATGGAAACGTAAGCCATTCGAGTTCCTCCACAAACTGACTGGATCATGTTACAATCCCTACCAAATAACGTAACTATTACATTAGAATTTTCAGTTGGATATCTGAATAGCAAAATATTAAATTGCTGCAGCTTTAAACTTTGCCATGTGGTGAGTCAACGTTGCTCACGGCGTGTTTTTTTTAGTTGAATATGAGTAAATAAATGGTCATTTTGCTATCAAAAACCCGTTCTCAGTCTTTTGTTGTTTTATAGTTTGAAGTGTCACAAAAGCAAAAAACAATATTTAAAGTAAAAATTACAATGAAATGTTCACAATAAGCTCATTGTTTTCTCCACTTTTTTGACAAAAATCGCTGTTTTTGGCATTTTAAGTCATTAAATGAGGATATTTGACTTTATATATGAGTAAGTTAAATTGAGTTACAAACTTTGGTCAAAAACCAAAGTCAAGATAACGCTGCGCATTTAATTAATCAATATGACCTAGCACACCCGCAACCCTAGGGAGGATAAGCACAATAAAAAAATGAATATGTGCTTTTGGAGGACCCTTTTGTGCTTGGAATGAAGGAACTTTTGTCAAAATGTAGTTCCAGGGTCATTACTAGGGATATAAAAAAAAAAACTCGCTACTGTATCGGTGAATGATATCTAATTTTAATAGATGTCTGAAGTTGAGAGGTACTTTATTTCTAACTTGCTGAAAGTGTGTTAGCCTCTCGATCTCTAATTAAGAGGTTTAAAAATAGAACAAGAACATGTGCTTCACTCGTTTCTGTCCATTTCAAAAACAGCAGCTGGAAAATTTGAAGAAAATCCCGAGAGATGAGGGGAGAGTATTGATGGTTGATTTGACACGGAATGACCCAATCACACGAGTACACAAAATGTCTTCCTCTTACAGACACCCTGGTAGCATCGTCTGCGGTTAGCTTTTCTTTACTCAGTTCATCACACGCTGATGTGATTCTATTTTCTGTGAGGCAGCAGCCGGCTGGCTGATACAGGAGGCATGCGGAAGAAGCCGCCCGTTTGTTATGTGTACATTCACCATGGAGCAAAAGGTGCAAAGGTCTCCGAGCTCATAAACACAACAACCACGGCTTGTCAACAAGGTGTCAGCGCTAAGCTAAGATACGCCGCGTTGTCGACACGGTTGCTGCTTATGTAACCGCACACACCTTTACGACCGACAACATAGCAATTACACAACAATAACTGCTCACTTTTTTTTCTTTTTTTTTTAAGACTGCGCTGCATTTGTTTCCTTGACACAGGCTGTGTTGGAAATAATTCACCCATTTCCTACTTCCAAATAACTATAAAGGATTTTTTACATTGTGATACTCTGATCAGTGAAATGAAAAATAGTTTCGGAACACTACTTGGGTCATTGCTGTTGCATTATTACAATATCAGCTGGTTTTGAACAAATTACACATTTGTTCAAATTACAAAAACATATTGTTTTTAGGTGAGTAGGGCTGCGGCTATTGATTTATTTATTTATTTTTTTAGAATCAATTACTCAAACAATTGTCACATTGATTAAACATTAAAGAAAAAAGATTTTGCATTCTTCAACAAAACGTGGATGTGCAGTGCAGATATTGTTGTTGTCCACCTGGGGTCACATCTCACATTCCACACTTTATCTGTGACTTTGTTAGTATATGGCTTTAAAAGGCCGGGGCCTGGTGAGTGACGTGGGAGTCATTCATTAAAAAAAAAGAAAAAAGATTTTAGCAAATCGTGACAGATTTTTTCCCCCCACTGCTTATTGTGTCAGATGATTTTGTGGATTTTCATACAGGTAAATTAATATTGTTTTTGTTGTAAGAAAAAATGTCTCATTTCGCGCACAATTTTTTTTAAATTCATGAATATTTTACAGGGAGCACGGCATTCAAACTCGTGCAAATGATCAGAATGGTACACCCAGCGTCTCACTTTGAGCCAAGAAAAACCCTGCTTTATGCCCATCGCTGTTGTTGTGAAATCGGAATTTTTGCATCTTATATGCAAAATAGTTGTATGTTTGATTAGAGTCCCTGGTCAATCGGAACTGCAGTGTTGTTTGATGCATAGATTACATTAGCTTCCTCATTGCTGGCACGTCCTCTAGTGTTGACCTAGTGGGGCTAAAATTCACATTCTGTGTTCAAAAGAGCTCAGTCGCTGGTTGTCAGGGTAACGCAAAGCCCAATTCTGTCCCCCTATTGTCCGCACACAAGGCTATAACGTTAACATCAAAGTAGACCGGGAAGTGCTGCTGGATGCACAGCTTAGCATAACAACATTAACCTCTCTGTGCTTTGACAAGAACAAGCAACAGCTGTAATATACTGAAGTACTAGCATGTTAAAGCTAAGCAGAGCTGCAGTGTTGCTGGATGCACAGAAGCTGCCAAAACATAGCCAAATGCAGTTAGCCTGTTTCCAAAAATGAGCAGAAAAATCGGCTTGAAATTTAAGTGTTTTAAAGAAGCCCTAAAGTCACACTGGCATTCGAGGCTCTGTCCTGGAATCAAAATTGTTTCGTCCATCCATTTGTGACTTTCCCCGTGAAGCAGGAAGTAATAGTGACAGCTACCAAAATAGACGCCTATTTTGGGAATCACTCCCAATAGACTATATAGCGCCCTATATAGCGAGTTAGCCAGTTTGTTGCGCCGTTCGATTGTGAAGTGATGTTAATCTGTTGTGAGTTTTCCAAAGCTTTTTAATGTGAACTCATTTTGCTGTAAACATATTTGTATTAACAATGAAATGCAGGAGCAATTGTGTAATCGTAAAGTCACAATAACATGATTTTCACAGTCAGAACGACGATGTCGCCAATGATGAAAATTTGTTGCACGCCCCTCTCCTAACCAGTCAAATAGGTTTAAAAATACTTCACACAAATGAGCAGACTACAGTAGAGGTCCTTGTACCACTAAATGGAAAGTTATGATTCCATACATGAATTAAGGCATAAATATGGTGTGGTAATGGACTCTTTTATGGCTATTACACTCCAAGTACTTTTGGGCCATGTGACCAGACAAAAAATTTAGCAGCAGGGGGCTCTTAAAAAAGGCTCTGTCATAAGGAAAGGCAGTTTGTTGAAGTGTGGATGGAGGGTAAATTCTAAAGAGAAAGTGAAAGGAGGGTTTGAATTGAAGCGAAGGGCTGAAGAGGGAG
Source organism: Vanacampus margaritifer (assembly GCF_051991255.1). Taxonomy (NCBI): domain Eukaryota; kingdom Metazoa; phylum Chordata; class Actinopteri; order Syngnathiformes; family Syngnathidae; genus Vanacampus; species Vanacampus margaritifer. Next base: position 2,702,611 of record NC_135438.1, read on the forward strand.
GCCTGTGTTGGTTGCAGCACAGCCGAGAGAGGCGCGCGCACGAGACGGGCAAAAAAAGTAGGAGGGACCGGCGTCTATGTTTGAAGGACAACCTGCCAAATTTAGGCGCCAAAATGTGCGAGAATCTACACTTTATCTTTAATAAAGATTAACATTTTAATATACTGTAAATGGCTATATAACACAAATGTGTCACGAGTTACACCCCTTTCTGTGTCCTTGGGAGTTTCGGTCCTCCTGGAACCAGTGGCCCGGTTCACGGCCGCCGCTCGGACCGCAAATCACCCCCACCCCCCACCCCTCCACAGGAAACACAAATCAAGCGGCGGTTGCGACAAGGCTAATGGGCCGTGACGGCGCCGTGTGCCCGCACAGCTGGAAGCCGGAGAAGCTGCAACCAGAAGCCGCGGAGCGGGAGGACGAGAGCAGTCCGGCCCCGCGGAGGTGGCAGACAGCCGGCTGACCGACCGCGGGTCCGGCGTGGCGCCGGGGAGCCGTACGCTATTCACCCACCAACATTTTCACTCCAGTTTGTACGTTATTCAACAAGCACTGTGGTAATAATACTGAATAAGTCTTACCGAGAAGCGGCGGAGCTGGCAGACAATAAAATTGGGCCCGCAGTTGGCACTGCCACCGGATGTCCAACATAAATTGTTAATACGACCCATTTGGAAGCGCCCACTTTCCACGAGCGGCACATCTTTAGGTTTAGGTTAGTGTTAAACATAAAAAAAAGAAAGGAAAGTATAGTATAATGCAAAGTAAGGACTGTACAAGTTGGACTGATGTGTGTCCACCTGCCGCCGAGGCCCGGAGCACGAACACGGCTACCATTTAGCAACTATAAGACCCACCCCCCTTCCCTCCAAAAACTGACCACAATGCAACTAAAAGCAGCTTTCGCCACTTTGTAAACACAATTTAATGTTTCAAATGGCACAACAAGGACTCGCAGATAACTTTTAAATAAATAATAAATGTGCAACTTGTCTTGGTGAACGCATAAGTGTCTCGTCTACAGCCATTTTCTTATGTGTACAAACAAGACCATTTATAACTATTTAAGTGTCTTGTGAGATTATTAAAATACTTAAAAATAATAATAATAATAATGATAAAGTGGATGTTTGTGTGTTTGAACGGTAATGGGGGTGTGCGACGCCAGGCGAGGTGGGCGAGGTAGGCTTTACCTCTCCGTGTCCTCGGATGTCCCCCTCGCGGGAGTGAAGCGAAGGCTCCTCCGGACCCCGGATAAGAAACAAAAATGTCCGCCTTGGTGTGCGGCCCTTTGCGTGGTGCTTTTTGGGGGGAAGGCGCGCAACGTCTACCGCGTGACGGCGGTGGTGGAGTAGGCCGACCTCCTTGGACACTGCTCGGCCGGGAAGTCCCGCTCCGAGCCCGGTGGAGGGTGGTTAGTTTACGCCGAGCTTCGCCTCGCTGTACGGCGGATCCAGTGGAAACAGACGACGGATGTGTGGCTGGTGGACACCCCCCTCCTCGTAGTCGTCGTGTTGTCTCCCGGGCCTCGATTGGTGGTGGCGGGGGACAAGGGGCGGGAGAGCCGCGCACCCCCGCCGGCTCGCGACATGGTGCCGTCCGGCTCCGCGGCGGACATGACACAGCCGCGAATCGTACATAAACGCGGATGAAATCAATAGTTTTTCACTGTTGGTTCATGTAGATCGGAAGTGGTTCAACTTTAAACACAATTTTTGGGTTGTAGTGGGTTGTTTGCTTTACAGAAGGGGGCCGACCAGCTCCGCTTCACCGTGGTGAGCGCCCAAACTTCCTCTTTCACAATAAAAGTCAGCCTATTTGAACAATTTGGTGTTGCGTCGACTGCACGCATATGCGACTACTTTCGGATGTGGTAATATTACTAGCTTGACTAAATTGGAATCACGTGACAGCGGAAGTGGCGTGTGTTTACAAACGCAGAGTTACCCGAGGGGGCGGAGTGACGCGATCGCGTTTAAGGACACAGAGCCAGCAGATGTGAACCCGTTGAACCCGATGCCTCTCCGAGATACTTGAATGCTAAACCACCGCTGGAAGAACCCCGCAAACAAAAACAATCGATATACAACACTGCCAAAGAGTGTTATTGATACATAAAATAAGAATTGGCAGCCTGAGGGAGAAAAATACGCATCAATGGCTAGCTACTCCCTGGCGATGAATACAATCATCCATCTATCTAGGCCACCTCCTATAGATGCATGCATAAGTAAATATGTCTTTTTTGGGAGGGTTGGCGCATCGGGACATCATGGCCTATTTATGAATATTACAGAAGGATAATCTGTGTATTTATACCATTTAAATCCCACATGCGCGTGTGTGTATTTATTTTCATTCATGTGTTGAAATCATATGTGGGTTGAGGCTTATAAAGCTCAAAGTCAGCACAATAACATCATTTTTGGAGGATTTTAAGTTAGCTTCGTGAATATGTGTAGTGTATTTTTTTCACAATAAAAATCGGACCATACAAAAATCATATTTTTCTAAGAATCACTTTTTTTAACTAACTACTTTTAAAACTAGGTTGTATTCTGAGAATAACGTTTTTTCAGGTTTGGTTAGGAAAAAAAGAAAGAAAGGAAAATAGTTGGACATTCTTTTTTTTTTATTTTTTTTTTAAAGAAAGTCACTTGTCAACCTTGTCTTCCCATTGTCACAGTAACCAGATGTGTCACCCAGAAGTATTTGGATAGGTGTTTACAATGTCCAGATAGAGTGCATACAGAGCGTATTCAAAGTGTGCAACACCTGTGAGTTTCAAGTTGTTCTATTTTTAATAAAATCACAAAAATAACAACTTCAAGTTGTCATTATGCAATGCTATGTGTAGAATTTGACCTACAAAAAAAATTAAAATAAACTAATCATGCCATTTTGGAGTACAGCTAACCCAAACTGTGGAAAAAGTGAAGCGCCATGAATACTTTCCTGATGCGCTGTACTTTTTGAGCTCAGCCACCTCAAATGGCTGAAACTCCAAAATCCTAAGCAATGTATTGTTGTGAAACGTCTTAAATTAAAGCTGAAAAAGTCTACATTTAATCACGTGTTGTTTCAACTTTCAACGGATTCTGGGACAAGTTATTGTTTTATTCTTTCACTTCTTCACAGACATAACAGCAGTATTAATAATACAAGGTCACAATGACAATTAGAGCTGCGTTGGACGCTGTTGTTGCCATGGTGACTGCTCACACGCAGACACACAAACACACAATTGATGAGATTACGAGCGAACATTAAAAGCAGGAAGCATGGAATGTTATCCAAAGTGTTTATGGGCTGTCGAGTGCATGGAAATGTGGAGCGCTACAACTTGGAATGTTTCCATGGTTAGTTTCCCGAACCCAAAAAACATGAGTGTGGACAAAGTGACCTTTAATTACACTACCTCGAAATTTGACACCATGCCCGCTTCGGGGAAAAAAGCATCCCAATCTATTGTCGTCCATCTGTCTGCCTGCCAGTTGTCTAGTAGGAGCAAAGTCCAAGCCATGGAATTTGCCCCAAAATGGCTGCTTCAAGCCAAAATAGCTGTTCAATTTCAGGTGTGGGTCTTTTGAGACCATTTTGTGTCTACTACTATGATAGACAAGAGCAACCATTTTCATGCCGTCTAGCTAAAGGCGCTACTGATACTTTTGTTTTTTATATTGAGTCATCCAACTTTGCTACCACGCTATGCCCACACGCAATGATGAAAATGCAATTTAAAAAAAAAAATAAAAAAATTAAGTGTTGTCTGTGTAGTACATGTGGTTCCAATTTGACAGCAATTGTACAAAATATGTACAATTAGTTTGTATTCTAAGGAAAAATGAGCAAATCAAGAAGAATGGCGCCAAAATGGCCGACTGCCTGTGTGTTTTGTAGTCATGGCGTCTTGAGACTTTGTTGTGGGTCTACATATGATGATTATGCCTAACAAATTTTATGTTGCCAAGTCAAACTGGAATTGAGTGCTGAACTTCAATTTTTTGGTAGATTGACTTATCCAACATTGTTGATATACTCTGTGGAGGATTTTGACTTTAAAGCACCTTGGAAAATGGCCACTGGGACTCAAATGATTTATTGATTTTTTTTTTTTTTACCATATTAGAGTTTATGCTTTTGGCGAGTTATGCACCGACGAAAACAAAGTTTTTGCAATTTAGTGTGACCCGCGTATCTAATAGATAGATGTGAAATGTATTAGCCATGGGACAAAACCTCTAGGAGGAGACAAATGATAAAATAAGCCCAAAATGGCCAACTTTGCCTTTTTTTCTGGCATGGCTTCTTGACACTGCTTTGTGTGTCTAACCATGATAGACGTGCAAAGTTAAATTGGTTTTGAAAGCTGAATTTTCAGAGAGAAAAAAAAAGAAAAAATGCTATTTAAATAATTAGCAAAATGTGTCCAAAATGGCAGACTTTTCACATGGATTTTGTGAGTCTCATCATGATAGCCATATTGAGCAGATTTCATGTTAACACTGACTATGAGCTAATTTAGAAATATTCTACTTTTTGGTTGAGCACCACACAAGCTTGCTTATGAAGCCTTCTGTAAATGTCGATATGACGACTAAAAATGGCTGAATCCCTTTTTGTCTTATGAGGTTCTTGGGAGTTTTTCAGGCCCAGGTCAGTACCACAACGGGATGGATGGGATAGAACGTAATTTGGTCTTTGTAAAAAGTAGCTGTATATATATGTTGATTTGGATTCTTCTTGTTTTTTTTTTTTGGCTGAAGCATCGTGGTTTAAAGGAAAAATAAAAAGGAGAACACGGTAGGAGGTGGGAGGGAGTTCATGGGACTCGTTGGGGGTCATCGTGGTAGTGGCGGCTAGCAGTTCAGGGCTAAATGCTAAAAGCAACTTATGACCCATTTACAGCAGAACCGCCAATGTCCAACGCCCCTGAAGTGGTAGAAGACATTGAGAGCTTGGTTTGCTTTTTCTTTGGCTTTTTTTAGGCAACACAACAAGGGTTCTTAAAGAGTATTATCATACAACAAATGTGGTACTGCTGATCAAAGCTAAGTTGCACTTGAACAAATGTTTCAAGGTGGCAATAAGAGTTTTATTTCCATGATTTCCTATGGGACATTTTAAGCTGTTATTGTTTGTCAAATGTAAATTATTTTGCATACAATGTTCTTTTAAAAAATGTTCTGTTTATTTATTTATAAAAATGTATGTTTATTTATTTAAAAAAAAATAGCCTGTTGACTAAATGCTTTAAACAGACAACAGTGTTTTCTTTATTTTCGTGAATTCCTATATGGGAAACTCAGGTCTGATTGTTTTTTTGCCTATTATTATCTATTTAATTTATTTATTTTTCCACACTTTTATGACAATCATAGTGACAGATGAGACGTTCAGCTATACAGTATTTATGTAGCACTTTTTTTTGTAGTTTTTAGGCGCAACTTCTTGTTATGCTTGCAAAATTAAATTAAACAAAATGTGACTTAAAACCTGGCCTGTTTTTTTTAGAACGGTGATAGGTTGTCTAGAACAATTTTATTCCCTCCATTATTTACGATAGGAACAATTATAATATGTAACAATTTGGTGTTGAACTTAAGAAATGTTAGTGTTGTATATTAAGTGTTATACAAACCAACAACTGTAAATCTGAATTAACATTTTGCTGTGTGTGTGGTGTCAAAAGATGATAAAATCCATCGTACATGTGTCCTGACGTGAATCAGGTGGGTGAGCAGATCACCATGGCAACAAAGGTCAGGATAAGGAGAAGTCATTTGGGGATTTCTCTCCATGTTTGGGGGTGTAACATTTACATAACACTGAGGTCAGTACATCCACATAGGACAAAATAAATACACATTAAAAAAAAAAAAAAAGTAAACATTGATCAAGCGGATCTCACACGTTGCAAATGTAAATGCTCATTACGATAAGCACTCATTTAAATAAACATCAACTGTACAGTAGTCTTCACCTTAAACATAGTTCTGTGTATGTGTGTGTGTGTGTACGTTCGAATCAATTTAGAATCAGGACGGTAGTATGGGGTGTCTGAAAGAAAAGGAAAACAACATTTATATTATTTAATGTCTGTCGCATATTAACATATTAGATATCTACTTCTTAAGGTATGTACATAAAATGCACCATATTGACATCATACTTAGTCTCTATTGTAGCACATTCACCTTATATTTAACGATGCATATAAACATATTTATGTATGTACCGTACTCTATTTACATCATTTTTAATGCCTATTGTACCATATTTGCATAATATTCAACGTGTAATGTACCACATTAACATCAGAATAATCCATACATCTATAGTGTACCATGTTTGTCATATTTAATGTCTAATATATCATATAGACATCATATTCAATGTGTAATGTACCATATATGCACAATATTTAATGTATGCAACTCAATGTATCATATTTAAATTATTTAATGTCCTATATAACATCTAACAACATATTTACTGTGTGAGTCTAATGTACCAAATATTGATTTTAAGAGTTGACATATTGACGTTTCACTTAAACTTAACATATTTTAGTCATATTTAGTATTCTAATGTAGCATACTGATACGGTATTTCCTGTAGGATATTGACATTTCATGTTGTGTCCGTGTCACCTGTTCTACTCCCAGAAGTAAGTCAGGTACCAAATGGTTTCGTTCTTCAGCTGAGGGCCAAACAGAGGGTTGGTCTGTGCCAGGATGGCTATTAACCAGCTGAGGACAAACACACAATTAGCAAATATTATATATATTATTAGTAAGATATGGTCAAACGTATATCAAACTCCCAAATATTCAAACTGTATCTAGATGACGTGAGGCAATCACAATGATGGACTTTGGCTCCCTCTAGTGATGTCCTTTATAAACAGTCGATACACGGTTGTCCATTGGCAACATTCAGTCACGTTCAAAATGTAATAGAGTAAATATTTCTAGTTACAAAGTACTCACAAGAGGTAGCAGCAGACGGCGGTGAGAATCAAACTGGTGACAATCACCCTGGAAAAGAGAGTCACATTTAAACACAGGACATTTTACACCACAAGTACCTGCAACTAGGATTTTCTGGAGGAACCTTGAATTTTTGTACCTTGACAAAGAATACTTCCCAAAATTTAGCAAATTATTCAGAACTAATAACTTATCCCAGAACTAACAACTTGACCCCGGAACTAGTGAACTGACCCCCAGGAACTTTGCATTTGACATTTGAATACTGAACTTAGAACTAAAGGAACTTTTGGAGGAAAGGTGCAGGTTTGTACAACAAACTGGTCTGTGGGTCATTGAATACATCTTGTGATATAAGGATGCTGTCTAACCCTTTGAATATGTTATGATGACGTTTCTGAATCTATTGCTATCTTCACACTTTCCCTCTATTGCCATCACTGGTACCCTGCTGTTGTGACGTCACAGGTCACACATTACAAGCTTTGCTCGGCACCAATTAATCTTTATTGGGTTAAAACAGCAACAACAACAAAAAGAAAAGAAGATTGCTTATTTTAGCATTGAGTTGAGACAGGGAGGAAAAGAGACAGAGACACAGAGAGAAAACCAAACGAAACATAACGGCGTTAGCCGCTAGCCCACCTACCCTCGATTAGGTCCTTTGGGCACCAAAAAGGGAGCCACCACCCCCACCAGCGCCCACAGAGTGGTGAAGCAGATCATCGGAAGGGCGAGCGAGTGAGACACCATGACTGCAGTCGGGGAATGATATCGAATTTATGAAGAAATTCGTGCTCTCGGCGGTCAGTGTCTAGAGCATCAATGGCTGCCGCTCAGCTCGCTAATCACAGTAACCCCGCCCACTAAGCAGGGTCACCGTTTGATTGGTTAAGAGGAAACGTAGGTTGTCTTATGATTGGTCTCCTTTCAGCTTTAAATGCCAAAATAGCCCGCCTACTAAATGTAGTCGGCATGTGATTGGTCGACACGGCTGCCTTTCATTGTTGTTGCGTAGCAATTTTCCTTTCCTTATCCAATCCGAGAGAATTGAACAGAAAGTAGAGCACAGTCTTATTTAAGATTTTATTTTTTACTTTTTTTAATGTTAACATGTTATTTGTTTAAATATTTATAATAACAATCTCAATTCAATAAATTGATATGAAAAGAAGGGTTATTCATAAACATTAGGGCAAATAGGGGCAACAGCAGTTAAATGGCTCTGGTTTCCAAGACGCTACCACTCATTGGTTTCTTGAATGTTAAAATGTTTGTTTGAATCTCTTCCATCACAAACATGTAAGTCTGGATAAAGCATCTTCTGTATGCCATAACCAGAAATAATTTTCCCACTTATTTACAGTAGTTGATCTTTTAAATTAAGGTGTAAACACTGGCGGAGTTTTATTGGAAAAAATAGTGCTGCATATTGTTATTTATCTGTTTCCTAACTATTGTGAGTAATCATTACCATGATCCGTATTTTCACAGAAATTAATTTAAAAAGTAACATTATTAAAGGTAATTTGACCAAATTTGATATTTCAGAAGTGTTAATAAAACGGATAGCCCTCCGAGTTAGTAAAGAACCACTGATTGTTACACCCACCTAAGTGGGAAAAAATTGTTCTGTCTAAGGGCACATACTATCTGTCCTGTGCTGCATTAAACTGAATGACTTGAATAAAAAAATGATGTTCACCCCTAGTAATTTTCAAGTTTTCATTTTGAGAAAAAATAATCAGATATAATAATACTAAAATTTATTTTATAGATTTTTGTTGTTATTTTTATTTTCTGTCCAATAAAAGCACCGTTCCTTCTTCCCACTATATATGAATGCAAAAGACTGTTATATTTTAATTGATTCATTAAGTAAAGTTGAATTTTTCATCACTTTAGCCAACGACGACATTCGAGCAAAATTAAAATCTTAGCATCTGTTGAAATGTTACGAGTTCTGGATGGTCGAGAGAAAAACTCCAAATTCCCAGCCCCACCTGAACGCACCTTGAAACGCCAAACGAGGTCGGCTAGCAACCGTTAGCAGTCAGCAGACGGCCGGGGGTCTCAGCCGTCTTGTCGGGATGGAGGTGACACGTAAATGTAAGTTTTGCACGCCGGCCTTTTTATTTTGCCACATCCACCTCTCATTATTCGGGTTATTTCACAAGCGTGTGTATCATTAAAATGTTAAAGCGCGCGGCTCCTCCCCCCCCTGCCATGCTAGCGCGTGTGTGCGTCTAGCGCCTTAGCTCGTTAAGCTAACGCGAAAATTCCCTTTTATCTTTGACATTTTCAGCTTTTAAAGACTGTTTAAACCTGGTGTACGCTGCGATAGATGAGGCTGACTTTCTGGCCATCGATGGAGAGTTCTCAGGTATGACTCTACATGTTATAAAAGCCTACAAGTGTGGATGTGAGCCGTTTGCGTGTTGCCCAGGGATCAGCGATGGACCCAGCGTCAGTGCGCTCACCAATGGACTGGACACGCCGGAGGAACGCTACACCAAACTGAAAAAGGTGTGAAAGTGTGACATTTTGACATCTCTAAATTCCTCCGCAGGCTACTCTAATCTCTTCTTCTCCCGTCTTCAAGCATTCCATGGATTTTTTACTCTTCCAATTCGGGCTGTGCACCTTCAAGTATGACCAGAAAGACTCCAAGTGCGTTTTTCCTAGTACGAATGAATGGGAATAGAAACCTTGCTGTGGATATTCATAAATGTAATTTTTTTTTGGGGGGGGGCTAACCTCAGCCATTCTCTGAAAAGATCACCTGTTTGTGTTTTTTTTGTGCTTTTTCTGGAATCATCCTGTCAAAGCCCTGTCTAAATGGGAATTAGTGTCAAGAAAGTACAGTAATCCCTCATTTATCCCTAGTAGCACTTAATTTTTTTCAAATTTTACTACAGTATGTTGTTATTGTCGTACAAGTGCGCAAAGAAGTTAACCTGTCATTCTCCCATGCAGGTACCTTACAAAGACTTTTAACTTTTATATATTTCCCAAACCTTTCAACCGGACGTCACCTGACATTAAGTTCATCTGCCAAGTAAGTTTTTTTTTTTTTGTCCCTCTTGAAATTTCATAATCCATCCATTTTCTTTACCGCTTGTCCTCACAAGGGTCGCGGGGGGGGGGGGGGGGGGGGGTGCTGGAGCCTATCCCAGCTGGATTCGGGCAGTAGGCGGGGTACACCCTGAACTGGTTGCCAGCCAATCGCAGAAATACAAATTTCATAATGTTAAAACTTAAACTGGGCACTTTGTGGATGGATAGACCAACATGGATTTTTCAAGGCTGATACCGATGCTGATTATTAGTAGTCTAAGGCCAATAATAACCAATAATTGATACAAATATTAATTTTCAGTAATAGGAAAATAATGCTGTTAAAAAAAAAGCAAACTCTTCAGATTTGCATATTATGTATTTATTTATTCATTTATTTATTTTTTATCTTAGACAATTGACATCTGTTTTAAATATCGCACTTTTAAAATTCTACCACAAAGTTCAAGTAACTGCCAAGGTCATCAGCATGTCTTAAAAAGTTATTTAACTTTTTAAATATCTTAAACAAGTAAATAGCTCCTAATAGTTTTCTACAGTAAATAAAGTTCTCCAAAATTTCTAAATATCTGAATTGTATAATTTCCATTTGTGTATCTATGTCTTAATTTCCCACAAACACAAAATGTGCAGAGTTCTCACTTTCATACTTCCCTGAAGTTAACACAGTTTGTCAGTTTTTGTTTTTAATAAATAAAGGCCGATGCTGACAGTCAAAATGCGCCGATAATCGGCCCGGTCGATAATTGGTCTATTCTTATTATTTATGATTCTAGAGTTCCAGTATTGACTTCCTGGCCAGTCAAGGCTTTGACTTCAACAAGGTCTTCTGTCACGGTGAGTGAAATGGGGCTTCAGTCATTTATCCACGCGTTGAATACTTTTGACCTGTGCTATGCACTTTTAAGCTGCAGGTATTTTACCCGGGCTCTTTACTTAACTTACTAGCTTCTGTGTTAGTTTTTGATTCATGCATGTTTGATGTCCCATTTTTTTCACTTGAGTTGAGTTATATTGAGGGGACAGTAAATGTACTCTGTCATGCTGAAATGAAAATTTCTCCACTCCAAAAAAAAATCTATTAAAACCAGAAATTGGATTATTGTGGGGATAAAAAAAATCTGAGATTTTATTTTAAGTGTGTATCACCCAGTCCTAATGTCGGGTGTCAAACTTGAGCAGGAATCCCCTATTTGAACCACGAGGAGGAGGCCCAGCTGAGGGAGCAGACGGAGGAGAGGCGAAGCCAGCAGGCCAACGGCATCGGGACGCCGTCCTACGTCTCGCCGTCCGGCTCCAAGGGTCCCGCCCATGTGCCGGACGAGCACAAGAACTTCATCAACAAAGTTGTGTGCGTACAGTATCTGTCAAAATGGCGGCTGAGGCGGGCGACTTGTTTGGGATAATGACTTGCTTTTGACGGTTGCCAATTTAGGGAGAAGGTGCAGGCCCTGTTCTCAAGCACGGAGAAAACCATCCTCCTGGAGCCGTGCACCGGGTAAGTTGACACTTGGACTTGCCCGCTGGAATTCATGTGGTCACGTACCACCGTGTAGTTGTACGTATATCACTGGTCTGATTTTCGAAATGTGTATATATATTTTTTCTGTTGTAGTTTCCAGAGGAAGTTGATATACCAGACACTAAACTGGAAGTGAGTCTGTCCTGTCATCTTTCTTTTGTTGCTTAATTTGTTTGAAGGTATTCATTTGTCTTTTCTTTTTGACTGACAGGTTTCCAAAGGGTCTCCATGTAGAAACAATGGAAATAGACAAGGTAGAAATAAAATGTCCTCAAGTCATTGTTAAAAAAAATAGTCAAATTGAATGCAATGGGAATAGAATCATCTTTTTTCTTCTCTTAATGTAATCCACAACCTTGAAGAAATTAATTAGTCTATTGTTTAAACTACAAAAAAAATTATTTTCCTCTTTATTTGGAAAATAGAAAAACTGTAATCTGTAAAAAATCATGACAAATTAGGTGAGATTTATGAAGATTTTAATATTTGAAAAATGTTTAGTTTATCTATTTATATGCTTGCTTACGATTTCTACTGCACTCGGAATAGGCAGCAAAATAGTCTGGCCTAAATGAAGAAAAGCTTACTTTGTAATTGTACGCAGAGCTCTAGAAAGTGACAAATACCAAATTGTACAAAAACTAGAGCAATGTTTCATGCTTTCTATGGGAAATAATGTCAATCCAATTAATCTGTTCCATATAGCTACTCAAAAATATGAACACATCGTATTTTTGATAGAACCAGAGTTTAACTTCCAGAAAATAATAAATATAAATGACCAGTAAAACATCAACCTCATTTTCTTTCTCTATTTACTTTTGTATTACAGAAGGAGCGCTTCATCCAGGTCAGTAAGGTGGATGAAGAGGAGAGGAAGAAGATGGAGCAGCAGAAGCTGGAGAAAGAGCAGGTTGGTAAAAATGTGACAGTTGCTTTATATTATTATATTTCTACTTAATATTAATTTTTTTGCCTCCATCAGGGGGAGCTAAATGATGCCGTGGGCTTCTCCCGGGTCATCCATGCCATCTCCAAGTCTGTGAGTCAATCTTGTATTTCTGTCCATATGCCTTCATGTTTTAACATTAACTCATTCACTTTCGCTGAAGCAACCCGCTTTGCTCCCGGCTGTTTGACTGGATTTTGACTGATTTTGCAAAGCTCACATAATATTGTGTTCTTTTGCTAAAAAAACATACAAAAAGAAAGATTAGAGTATCTTCTTTCATCAATAAAAAAAAGTATGTTTGTATCTGTTTCTGTTTTGCAGTAATTAGGATTAGAATATAGCTAAATTTGATCGTTATTCACATTCCTGGTGAAAACAGTGGCAAAAAGAGCTTGTTGCAACATGGCCCTGGTTGATCTCTTATACTCTGCTGCCACATGCTGGCCGTTTTTTGTAATAACTACCATGCCGCCTCTTCATGTCAGGAACTGCATCAAAGCCTTCTGTATGCTCTTGCATGAATTTTTTTAATATATATATATTTTTAAACGCATAAATACGTTTTTGGGAGTGAAGGACAAAGTGTTAAAAATGCATGTTTTGGGGTTTGAATGAGTTGTTAAATGTGTCCGCAGGGTAAACTGGTGGTGGGTCACAACATGCTGCTGGATGTGATGCACACCATCCACCAGTTCTACTGCCCTCTGCCTGAGGTACACCATTTTTTTTTTTTTGGGGTCGTTATCATCTTACTTCTGAATGACTTAACGGCACACTTGCTCTCACTCTCTTTGTAGGACCTTCAAGATTTTAAAGAGGTCACCATGTGTGTTTTCCCGAGGTGCGTTTTGTTATCCACATCATGACTACAAACGTTATTGTCCGTCTCTACAGTTGCGTGATTTTTGTCTTCCCACAGGCTTCTGGATACAAAGTTGATGGCGTCCACTCAGCCCTTTAAGGTGAACTGGCACCTCCCTCGCTCTATAATGACTTCTTATGGGAAAAAATACTTCTATTCTATGATTTTCAAATATTTTGACTATATTTTTTTCCATTAAATTTGACGCTGCACCAGCAAATGCGTTCATATTGTGCACTGAAGACTCCCCGTACAGTCAAGATGCATCGATTAAACATGGTTACTTCGCACCAATTACTACTTTCCTATTAGCCATCTTGTCACATTTTTAGAGCATTAGAGAAACATACAAATAAAGGAATTGATGATTTTTTCTTTTTTTTTTAATACCGTGAGTATCTCAGGTTAATTAAAAAAAAAGAAATATGCAGGTGGATTACTGATATCGTATTCTATAAAGCTCATTTCTACATACGTCACAGGATCTGATTAACAACACGTCTCTAGCCGAGCTGGAGAAGCAGCTGAATGGAAGCCCCTTTAAGGCTCCTCAAATTGGTAAGTACACGCACACACGCACTCCCTCTTTAACCAAATGCATCACGGGTGTGTTTTTCCCTCAGAGGCAGCCGAATGCTTTCCGAGCTACAACACGGCCAAGGAGCAGCTGCACGAGGCCGGCTACGACGCCTACATCACCGGACGCTGCTTCATCTCCATGGCCAACTTCCTGGGTAGTGTGTCACATGGGTCCTCTTAACCAATCGCAACTTTCTCATAATCGCTCCTTTTTGTTGTTTTTTTTCCTAGGCTCTTTCCTGACACCCCCCAAAGCGTTCGTGTCGGCTCATTCCAAACTGGTGGAGCCTTTCTATAACAAGTGAGTGATGCTCGTCAGCCGTTCTCCATTTTGTATCTGTCACTGTGCTGCACCTTCGTTTTGTAATATTCGCCATTTGTTTGATTAGACTTTTCCTGATGAGGATAATAGACATCCCCTACCTCAATATCACAGGACCAGATTGTGAGTATTGCGACTGTTTATAGCGTTGCCAATTTAGACTCGGTGATGCTGCCATTTTAGACTAAAGACGTTCACTGTGAGGCACATGGCCCAGCGTTTACAAGTGTTTTCATTGATGACAAAACTGCATGTCATAAGCTTAAAAAAATGAATCGGCTTGTTGCTAATAAGCACCTCTGGTAGACTCAAATTTAAAATAGTCATTCTGACTCATTTGTCACAATATTCCAATAAAAATATAAGACAATACGCTATAGTGTTTTTTTTTGTATGCTTATATTATTGTCATATTACAATTTTGTTTTATAAAACTGCATTTGTTTGGAAGTATAAAGGTCTCCCCTCTAATAAACACCTTACTTTATGTTAAACACTAAAAAATTGCTAGCTTAGCGATGGGGGAAAAATAAATATGACACACAATAGAGAGATTTGGATTATTATACAATATAAAAGCCCCCCCAAAAAACTTTAAAAAATATGTGAAAATGGACTATTCTGGTACCGTAAGTTAAATATATATATATTTTTAACCCATCAGTGTAAACTGAAAACGAGGTAAAAAAAAATAAAAAATAATGGTGTAGAAGATTGAGGTGCCACAATTTGGTATAGTAAATATCTGACACTCAACAAAACTCTTTTCCTGGTGAATATTGACAATCTCAGAGACTGTATGTTTTTTTTAAATGCTAGAGCATACAGAAGGCTTTGATGCAGCCTCTAAACTGCAAAGAACGGTTGAAGCAATGGTAGTTATTAACTCTTTGACTGCCAAAAACGTTAAATAACGTTTAGTAAAATCCTATGGAGGAGTGCCAAAGACGTTAAAATACGTTTTTTTTAAAACAGAGGTGAAACTAACCATTTTCTATTGTTGATTACTGAAAAACGGAATAAGGTAGAAACAAACTTTTTTTTTCTGATGAAAGATGAGAGTCCAATCTTTCATTTGGTAGTATGTGTGTTTCCATAGTCCAAACACATAATTTTCTGTGGACCTTGAAAGATCAGTCAAAATGCTTAAAATCGGCTGGCACCCACGGCATCCCTTTTCTGAAAACGTCTGGCAGTCAGAGTTATAAAAAACGGCCAGCAGGTGGCAGCAGAGTATAAGAGATCAACCAGGGCCATGTTGCAAACAAGCCGTTTTCCCCCGCAGTTTTAAAATGATTTGTGATGATGAAACTCAGCTATATTCCAATGCTACTTACTCCAAAACGGAAACCGATAGAATTATATATATTTTTTCCCTGATGAAAGAAGAGACTTTAATCTTTCTTTTGGTAGGTTCTGTGTTTTTATAGCAATAGAACACAATATTCTGTGGGCCTTTGCAAAATCAGTCAAAATGCAGTAAAACAGCCGGGGCAAAGGCGATTGCTTCGGTGAAAATGGCTGGGAGTGAATGAGTTAAGGGGGGAAAAAGATTTTTTTGATAATCTCTTACTGTAAACCCAAATTTTTCAAATGATGTCAAAACCCGCTTTGCAGGCCTAATCATCAGATTACAAATTTTAGTTGGTTTTCTTCCATTTACTTGTTAACACTTCATACTGATTGTCTTTGTTGTTCCAGTGCAGCCGAAGAGGGACAATGTCCTCTACGTCACCTTCCCCAAAGAATGGAAGACTAGTGACCTCTACCAGCTCTTTAGTGCCTTCGGTAAATGCCGACTGCCACGTGATCAATTCTACAAACAACTCTCTACATGTCACTCGTACTCGTGTCCATCCACTCAGGAAACATCCAGGTGTCATGGATGGATGACACGTCCGCCTTCGTGTCCCTCAGTCAAACGGACCAGGTGCAGATAGCCATGAACACCAGCCGCTACGCCGAGAGCTACAAGATCCAGACGTACGCCGAGTACGTCCAGGGGAAGCAGCAGGAGAAAGACAAGCTGGCTCCCGCCTCCAAGTCCTGGACGGAAGACGGCTGGGTCAAGCCTCACTACGCAGCCTCCGCCGCTTCTGCCGGCTTTGGATACTCCAGGTACGACGCCTCTGCTCTTTCTGTACCCACATGCGCGTTTACCATGATTTGGATGTAAAACGTTCCCGATCTGCTAACAGAAGGCTTAGTAATTAAAAGTACTGTAGTAAGCATTAAAGCACCAACACCTTGTACTTGACGTTAGTGTCCCTTTTACCTGTTGTGATACTTTTCGGCATGCTAATAAAAATATTTTGGGGCTATGGAAAAAATAATGAAGCAATAATAATCCATCTTCCTGGGGAGTGAAACTTTGCATTTTGATTGGTTAAATCACACTCTACTTAATTAAATACTCTCTATGCTAATGTAGTTAGCATTAAAGCAGCTCAATAATACATCCAAGCAATATTGTACCTTTTAATTCACAATAATTTCACAATATCCTCTGTTAACAAAAGCCTTAAAAATTAGTAGTAGTAGTAAGAATTAAAGCGGCATAAACATCCACAATTTTAATCAGACCACACTGGTGTCCCTTTTTATGAGAGCCAATAAAATACTTGTGTTTATATTTGTATGTTTATACTATGTTTTACTTTATTTCAGATGCTGTAAAAAGGCTTAGCAAGTAGCAGTAATATGCATTAAAGCAACATAATCCAACCACCTGCTAAGTGAGACTATGCACTGGTGTCCCACTTTACATAATAACATAATAATAATAATAACATTTAATATTTCACATATTTAAAGAAAAAATCAATATGCTAATAAACTGTCCAGACGACTGTACTACATTTGGTTCCCTCATCGTTTCAGTAGTAGTAAGCATTAAAGCAACGATCCACATGGTAAGTGACATGATGAACTGGCGTCGCAATTAAACGCATATTGTACTTCATATTTTCCTCTGTGCTGTGGCTATCTCATTTGTCTGTAGCGTTAGTAGTAAGCATTAAAGCAACATTGCCATTGTCGCAGGGCTCTAAGGAAGCGCAGTGGCAGTCCTATCCAGGCGGAACAGGGAAGCGCGGAGGCCGCAGACGGCTGGAGTCACTACTCGTACTCAGACAGCACGGGCAGCAAGAAGATGAAAACCGACGGTGGGTGTGCCGTTAGCCTGTTAGCATGCTAAACAACCTCTCATAGGGTTTGCTCAAGTCTCGTGAGATCTGCATAGGTCGATATTGACCTATAGAGGCTCACTGAGCTGAAATGTCCTTACATTTGCTTAAGTATTTGGAGATTTTTTGAAAAAACAGTAAAATATTCATAAAGAAAAAACGTTAATCCTAAATCTCATGAGGTTTGCTAGTCTAACAAAATGTATGGTTAAACATTAAAAAAACAAAATGTTTACTTTATATACGGACTGAGCTAGCTAGTTAGCGATTCTCGTAAGCTTTGCTGAAGTCACATGAGATTTATTTTATGCATAAAAAGCAGTAAAATAAATACATTATGCGTTAAACTAAAAACAAGGAGAATTAATGATTTAGATGCTGAAATCTCGATGTATTGATTAAAAGAAAAAAAATGTGCATACATTCATTCTTTAAAAAACAAAAGGAGCTAATCCTCAGCGTGAACTGACCTGAAGTCTCATGATTTTCTAAATTGAATATTCTTCTGATTTATTGTAGATGTTGTGGAGAGCAAAACGTCAGAAGGATGGCTAAAGACCACGTAAGCCCCTCAATTCAGCATAATCACTTGTATTGGCTTGGACGCCATTTTGAGAACCGCTCGTGCTGGCACCCTGCAGCGATGCTACAGAGTCCTCCGGGTCAAGTCCCGTTCCCGAGGAGGATGGTTCTGAAGGTGCCGATTCGGCGAAGGACGACGGGGGGACGCTCAGCTGGCAGCAGGCCTCCGCCGCACCCGCCGTGCCGACCACACATAAATGTCAAAAGAACAAGAAGAAGAAATCTGAAGGTTTGATCATGTTCAGCATGTTATTCATATTTGTGGTGGGACTTTTTTTAAAAAAAAATTAGAATATTCAATTCTATAAAAAATAAATAAAAAAATATCCAATTGCTCACTATTTGAGGATACAATAGGGAACAAAGTAGGCAGATTTTTATCAAAATTTGTATTTCATTAGTAAACACATCTTTTTAATATTATCATTTTGTATAGTATATTATATATATATATATATAAAATAAGCAGGCTAAGTCAAAAACAACCTGAATAAACAGGGATCAGTTAAAATTCTTCTTATTCTTCCAATAACGTGGCATGAATTCCAAAATAAAATCTACAAGGGCCTACTTATTTTTTTCATTTGTATTCAGATTCCAGGATATTTATTTTGATATTGAACTATAAAGTATTAATTTGTTAAAATTTATATTGGTACTCTATCTTTATATATTTTAGCTTCAAGATTATTTTATTTGTATTTTTTATTTTTTTTTGGTTAATATTTTTTTGTGTATCACAATTTAATATGCAATATGCATATAAGTGGCTACAAGTTATTGCATTGTTTTAATTTGTTTCTGGTTATATTTGATATTTATTTTGTGAGCCCGGTTTGCCAGCACCGCAATTAATCCGTAAAACGACCTTAATCCTTTAATACGCTTGTCACCCTCTTTCATTTATCCACTGAACAAAAATAGTGGATAATAATTTTGGACGTTTTTACCTCAAATGTGACCCGACCCACCCGAGTTTCTCCTCGTTCAGGTGCTGGAACGTCGTCGTCGCTGTTTGAGGTTCCCGAGGCATGGTAGCAACAAGTGAAGAAGCACACGGTGACCGGAAGCGCGCCGGCTAGCACGTGCCGACCAGCATACAAACCCCACAAGCCATAATGACGGTTCTGCTTTTCCACACTTCATCTTGAATTTCAAACAGTAATTTTATAACACGTGACGATACCGAATGGAGCCGGCGCCGTCGCCTCCATTTTTTTTTTTTTTTATGTAACTCACGTGCGTGTTAGCTAAGCTGTCGTAAGGTGAATATGTAGTTTACAACATCAGGGTTCACGTAATGTCTATTTAAAAATCTGTCCGTTTTTTTTTTAAACAAATATTATAAAATGGTCTTGTTTTATCAAGCATATACAGAAACGTTATCAACAACCGTAATGTGATCATTTATTACGGCGCCGATTTGGACCCTTTAGGAGGTGCTTCTGTGTGTTTGTGTACAGTGTGTATTGTTTTGTAGCTGTATGGCAAATGTGTCAAAATCTATATAAATATTTACATTGTTTTTGTATGAGGTTTAAAATCCTTCAATATTTCCTTGAAAGGAAAAAAAAAAGGGCAGGGAGATGAAAAAATTAAAGATTTTTCTTACTAATACCGCCTTTGTTCACATTTCTTTGCTTTTGGTTCAATTTCAACCAGGAATGTTTTCAAACACAGAACCTTGAAGAGATTATCAATTCATTTTATTTTGAAATGAGTGTGTTGGACGCAGGAAATGGACGTCCAGGATACCGCAGGCGCTCTCATGCGATGGCTTTATTTGACTCTTCTCCCTTGATTTCCAAAAGGCACAAACCAGGTGATGGCGGCTCATGAGCACTAAGGAGATGAAAAAGGAAAAAAAAAAAGCTCAAGAAAAAGCTTGTGTGTTTTTCAGAAAACAAAAAGTGTTGAGAGTGACCTGTTGTGAGCAAGCAGCAGCACTACAGACAGGGTGCGTCCCGGGAGTGACTTGAAGAGTTTGCCCAGGCGTACGTCCAGCTTCTTCATCATGTGACACACTGACACTTCCTTCACAGAAGAAAGCACAGGTTAGGGTTTCAGAGTAGGGTTTGACGATTGGGTTAAAAAGTGACTAGTAAATGTAAGTGCAAGTTTAACATCTGTAAGTGTAAATTGAAGCATATTGTTGACCTGTGGAGGTTGCTGTGCTTGGCTTAAGTCGTGTGGCTCGTCTTGCTGCCACACGTCGTAAGTGACGTGCGGCGGCGTCAGCGCCGGACACGTCATGTACTTTTTCTTCCAAAGGCCAGTGGGGGACTCCACTGCCGCCTGTTTCCCCTCAGAATGCTCAAACTCTGGGGAAGAGGAAAAGACCAACATCAGTTGGCTTTTCTGTATTTTTCTTTTTCAAAGGGAAACTTAAAAAAAAAAAAGACCCTTGTAAATATATTTACATTTAAAAATTACACTTACTTAAAAAATACTCATCTAAAATGAAAATATAATTAAATTTGTGTATTTTAACCATTTTAAAATAATTTAAACTACAGGAATAAATAAAAATCTGATATTAAATTAAATTTTTGCTTTCAATTGAAACTATGAAAATATTTACACTTGTTTAGTTTTTCAATTTAAGAAAAAAGCTACACTTGTAGTTTAAATATTTTACATTTAATTTAAACAATTAATATTTTTTTATATTTAAAAAAAAAATATTAATGTAAATAAAAATATCAAATGTTTTTAAATACTTTAGATTTTTATTTGAATTCAAAACTAAAAAAAATAATTAACATCGTTTCACATTTTCTAATTGTATTCAATTATTTTTAACTGGAAAAAACAACCACATACTTTACACAAAAAAAAAACACTAATTCTATATATATTCATCAAATTGCAACAGTTAAACCCTGGAATAAATTATTCTGCGTCAATCTATTGTGACCTAAAAATAAGGAATAAGGAAGCCAATAGTATATGACAATTAATTTGGCTAAAACATGACTTTCTGTCACTCACGTATGTAGGCATGTCTCCCGGGCTCGCCCATCACCACGACTCGTTTCACCGCACCGTAGCGACTGAACGTCTTTGTCAGCGCCTTCTCGCTCATCTTGCACTTTTTGACGCCAAGCGACGCAGAAGCGCAGTCGTTCACCGCAAACTTGCCGTCTGGCGCGTGCCCGTTGGCGGTCGGGTGGCAGTTAAGCTTGAGCGCATAGAGGCGGCGCGCGTTGACGGCGTCGCTCTTCAGCGTGTCCAGGATCGCGTCAGAATCCAGCATAGACTCGGTGACTGGTCTCTGAACCTGAAACGTATAAAATACATGCGCTCACCTGGTTTACCCTGAAAATAATGGAAGTGGATTGTTTCTGTTTCAGAGTAAAACGTAAGCCATGTAAAAACATTTTAGGTTTTTTTTTTTGAAGTGCTTAAAAATATATTTTTTAAATGCACATGGTATTTTTTTTTGTAAACGTATTCCTGTTGTGCAAATTAGAATTAATAAAAAAGTAACCAACATATATCCAAACATTAATTTGTTACATTATTTTTAAATGTATTAACTATCAAATCTGCTGAGTCAACAAGCTTACCTTCATGGCGAGTCCCTGCACAGTGGCGCCATTTAGCAAGTGCAGTGCCAGCGCAGCCCCTTCCAGCAATTTGAACTCCACCACAGCATGAACCTGCAGAAAAACGATCCTTAGTAGACAAAATATTTTGAACACAGAACCCAGCCGAGGCGGGATATATTATCTCAATTTGACAATTCCGCGTAAATGAAACGCACCCTGTGTGCGGTATTCAGCATTTTGACGGCCCTGACGAAGCCACAGCAGCGGAACAGTCGCTTCACTTCTCTCTCTGTGAAGTCGGCAGGAAGCGGTCCGGCAAACACCACGGCCATGTCTTTAAGACGCCAGCTCAACTAAAACGCCAACACACGCTCTTCTGTTAGCGGGACCACGCACACACAAATGTACACGATGAGTCCTCACCTTGGGGTGTTGACAAGGAAGGACGTTTGATAAGGAGGACAAGCTGAGTACAGAGAAGAAGGGACTCTTGCTCTGTCTCCCGAAAGCGGCCACCACCTGCATAAGAGTGCATTGGCAAAATGGGTGACATTAAAAGGAGAGACAAATCCACGTTTTATATTCATTTTTAGTAATTTATTCATTTTTAATTTGGGCAGTTTTGGTCCATACTGCCAGGATGAAATGTTATGCAAATGAGGGGGCGGTCCAAAGCGTGTCTTGGGTTGGATTCCGTCGTTGCAAACTGCCTTTCATTTTGGCAGTTTTGGTCCTCCATATGGCGGAGGTTTAGGGACACGGGTAGACCGAATAACTGACCAATAAATATACAAACAACAAATCAATAGCCTATCTGGCTAGCGATCTAACAGACCAACCAGCACGTCTTAACCATTTGTCCACGGCTGCCCGATACCATCCATCCATTTATCCAATGGAGAGCCCCTGTGCCTCACCTCTTTGTCAGAGTTGTGCCACTGCTGATTGGCCGGGTGTAAGGTGATGTCACAACGTTTCCCCACATAGCAGACGGACTTGCCCAGACGATGCAGCACGTCTGCAAACCTGCATGCCAGGCATAGAGGGGATAAAGAAGGTCACCGAGCAACTTATCATAAACAACACTGTGCATGTTAGTTGTACCTTCGACTGGGTGTGTCCTTAGCTTCTTCTTCTTCTTCTATGGTTATACGCCATAGGTCCTCCAGATGATCCTCAACAACCTTACAGAACAAAAGAAAACGTGGCGTTAATGTGACTTAGAGTAGCTGCTAGCACCTACAGCTCCAGATGTATGCAATCAACTAATAAACTAATATTTAACCAACTAACTGACTGACTAATCAAATGACTAACCAAACATGATTAGGCAACTAAACCAAATGCAAACCAACCAACTAGTTAAATAACTAACAAACTAGATAAACTACCTCACAAAAAACACCCACCCGGCTAACAACCAATTAACTAAATAACTTTGTAAATAGCTACACAACAAACTAGCTAACCTACCATCCTACTAATTAAGCAACATGCTAATTAACTAACTCACCAACAAAATAAACAGCCAACTACTAAGTGGGCTAATACAAGCTAGTGTTAATGCTAATTATCTAGCTAACTAAAATAAACAACTAGTTACCAAGTGGATTATCTAACTAACTAGCTCAAACAAAGCAATAGCGAAGTAACTAATTATTCAACCAACAAATCAAATAACTAAATCCAGAACTAAATACACAAATGTTGAAATAAACATCTAATTAGCAGACTATCTGACTGAAGAACTAATCAACTGACTAGCTAGCTAATTAATCAACAACAACTACCTAACAGACTTAATAGGGCTGCCTAACTCTCAACTTTGTAGAGAAAAAACACAGCTCAACACACTGTACGTAAATAAACATTGAACATTAAACATAAACAAGCAAGCAAGCTACTCGACTAGCCGGCTGACGAACAAACTGCCTAGCTAAGTAAGTAGCCAAGGGGCACCTCACAGATAATGCACTAACTAGCAGTGTATTTTAGAAAGAGGTTTTTCCTTTGCTGTTACCTTCATAGGTGACTTGCGTATGAAGTATTTGACCAGATCCAAGGCGGCTCTGGCATCCTCCGTGGGGAAGTGTCCTTCCTCATCCTGCGTCTGGATGCGCCTGCCGAGCACCACCTCTGCCAGAAGCTTCAGCTTGAAGCACTGGCCAGACGGCGTCCTGTACAGCATCGATGAGTCAATCACGTGAGGGTGGATCAGCTGCAACAATAATGACAAATGCTAATACTGTAATCATATGCAACACTTTGGGTTGGTCAAGCTTTTGTCGGAGTTGGATGTCATGCTTGTGTGCACTTACTTTGAGCGCCATGAGGTCGTTGTATATGGAGTGGCCCACCAGGACGGCGTCACGCGGCAACAGTGACCTCAGCTTCATTTGGACGTCGCGTAATCTCGTGCTGACCGGATGCAACATGGCCGCCGTGATGCCAGAGAACCTGACAATGACACACAAACACTGTGTATGCTTTTTGTCCATGATAATTTTGTTTTTAATTGTTAAAAGCAAGAACCGCCATTATTGACCTCCTACCGTACTTGTGGACTAATGGCTCAGCTAATCAACTAGCTAGGTAGGTAACTAAAACTAGATAACTATGTAACCAAATAACTATTTAGCTGAGTAGCACGCTAGCTAACCACATAACTATGTAACCTTACCAAATACTGCCATACTTAATCACTTAACCAAGAAACGAATTAGCTAAGTAGCTAGCTAATTACTAGATCCCTTGCTATCAAATTGACCAGACTAGCTAATTTAGTAACTTAATCATCTAACAGTGACCACTCAACTGGTTAGCAAGCTAACAAAATAGCTTACTACTACAACCAAGCAAATCCTGGATAAAATAATCAATTAACCAACCAATTATCTAAGTAACTAGCAGACAAAATAACAAGATGGATAACTACCCAAATAGGTAAATGACTCAACTAGCAAAAAAAAGAAATCAACTAGTTAGATATGTAGCTAGCTAAGTGGAACACTAACTAAATGCCAAGCCAACTCACTTATAACTAACAGCTAATTATCTAACAAACATAGATTACTAAATGAACAACTGTCCACCTAACTATCAACTAACTAGCCACTTAGCTAAATTACTAAGCAATAGCAAGCTAACTAAGCAAGCCAACTAGAAGGCTAGTAAGGTAACTACTACTAAACTGACCAAATAACTAGCAGAATAAACAACTAAACAACCAGCTACCTAGATAACTAGCGAAGTACATAAACTAGATAACTAGCAAACTAAGTAGTGGACTGAGTAACTGACTAAACAACTCTACATTAATAATCTTTTTCTTTCTATCTCTTCAATTCCAATCCTGTTTGTGTTAATTTAAATATATATGTTTAGTCATCTGTTTATGTTGTGACACTTTTTATTGGATTTAAGTCTGGGGTTTTTTCCCCAGTTGATTGACAAATGGCCTGGTTGATTGTTCTTACTTGGTGAGGTAGTCAAGTATTTCGTGGTCGGGTTTAACCAGCTGGTCCATCATGCAGTTCCCATCGCTGTCCACCAGGGAGACTCGGGTCAACTCTCTGCCCTTCCTGGTGAGACACTGTCACATGATCCCCATCAATAGCTGGGATTGGTTTAGGATAGGGATGGACGGAGTCAAACCAGGAAGTCATCAGTCACCATTTCACAGTCTATTCCAAAGAGAGGGCTGTCGTCTGTGATTTTAACGCAGTCGCTGCTTGCGAAATCCTCAAAGCCTGTCAGTTCTGATGCAGACGACAGGAAGTGAACACGAGCAAGTGAGAGGGTGAACATGAGGGAAAGGTCAGGGAGGCGGCAACAAATCACCTCTCGCAGGGAAACGCTGAATGAATAACTCTTGCGGGCTGAGCACGTATGCTGTTAGGCCACGCTTGCTCGTACCGTACCTCACGACCACTGGGTGAGTCAGCAGCGCTGTCAGAAACGCAGAAACACACACACACACACACACGCACTAGCTATTTTAAAATGAACGAATGATTAGGTCACCACTAGATTGCGCTAAATTCTACACGCTGTCTCTTTAAGATTTCATGACTTAAAAGTGTGTTGGTGAGTGAGTTGGTTGGTTGGTGAGAATGACTGGGTTGATGAGTATACTAGTTGGTTAGTTAGACAAGTGAGTTAGTTTGGGAGTGACTGAATTGGTTACTGAGCAAGAGAGTGATGTGGATTTATAAGTGTGTGAGTTAGACAAATGAGTTAGTAAGGGACTGAGTGATTTGTTTAGCAAATGAGTTAGTGAAATTAACGAGTTAGTTGGACTGGTGAGGGAGTTAGTGAATCAACAAGTGAGTTGATGAATTAGTGAGTGAGCTAGTGAACTAATACGTGCTAGTTAGTTCAGAAATTGAATTGGTGAATGTGTTAGTATTTGAGTGAATAAAAGTTGGCGAGTTAGTGAATGAATCATTTTGTTGGTTTGGAGTGAGTGACTGTCAGTCCCACTTTGTAATGTTGCCAGTCGCCACCACCACCTGGACTGAAGTGGAACAGCCTTGTACATGTTGATGTTTTCCACCAAAGGAGTCAGACTGACATTTTGAGTGATTCTATACGTCTTTGTTGGTTCTTAAATTGAATGTTGAATGTTTAATGCTAACCTTTGTGCAGCTTGCTGTCGTCCTTGGGTTGCTGCAACACAGACGAATCTGCTGATGTGCCCACTTTACCGCTGAATATTGTAGAAATCAGGCTGCTGCTGCTACTTGACGGCGTGAAGGTCAACCTCTGACATAAACAATATTAACATCATCTATGCAAATCTGCACAACATGGGTTAGTGAATAATACCTACCTTGCTGTACTTAGTCCTCATGTTCTTGAGAGTCATGTAATGTTTGTAAAAGTCTATTTGGCTCACACCCTCCACCACCACTACATGGACGCCTTCAATACGTTTTTGTCCATGGACACCGCACCAACTACAAAACACACAGAATAACACTGTTTAATCATAACAAAACACTCATTAATTCACTCACTCAGTAATTCACAAAACCACTTAATAATTCATTCACAAGCCAATTTACTAACTTTCTTACTCATTTACCAACCATAAATCACCAACATAATACCTCTCCCAAACAAGAATTCCCAATAACTTATTTACTCAATCACACCACACCCACTTATTCACTAACTTACTGACTCAATCTTCAACTAGCTAACTCCTTAATTTTTTTTAATGATCTGATTTTTCCACTTGTATGAAGATAAACATTTTGGAAACTAAAACATAGCCTGTACTGACTCAGTAAACCTTTAAGATGGAACACGTGATTTCTGCGTACACGACTACACGTTAATTTAATGAGTGCATGGCAACCTCGGCTGTGGAACTCCGTTGAGTCCCCCCAGAGCGGCATAGTGCAGCAGCTCAGTCAGCTCCTCGACCGTGATGGGATGTCGCAGGCGGTCGGGAAGTGTGGAGATCCGCGGTTCAACGTCCCTCACTTCATCTGTATCCTCGTGGCCACTTTTGACCTTCTTAGCCACGTGGCTATGAAGATGTTGCTCGGGATGCTTTTTCCTTTTCTTTCCATTGAATGATGTTGACGACAAACACTCCATTTTACAGCTGATCTTGAAGCGGATGGAAAATATTAAATTCAATTTTAAAAAAGTCCGGCGCCTTCCAAATTTACATCTTAATACTGCAATGCAATTTGCAAACGTAAAACACGCACCGCGCACATGCCAGGGAAAGGAAAGCTTCCTGGTGACGGAAGATCCCGTTTGGTTTAGTACTTTCAAAATACATCTTTGAATTATACACATCGCTAAGAATGCTTGCGGTTTATGGTAATTTTGGACCCAGGTGAAATTGTAAAACATATTTTATCATTAATACATATTTCTTGGAGGTGTTCTACAATATTAGCATGCTGAAATCAGAATTTTTTATTTTATTTTGAAGTTCAACAAAGACGTGTTCACCGACTCTGCTATCGACTTCGCTGCCTTGCAAACCAAACTAGCCAAACACAGAATCATGCATCCGACGCGTTTCAAAAGAAAGCGCGATTTGATAAATAAGAAAGCCTCACCTAAACGCCAAATGTCGTCGCAAATGATGCTACGGGAGTAAAACAGACAAGCTCGAGTGGTGGAAATGTCGACAAAGAAGCTAGCCAAGTGAGTATCGACATAAAATTTAGGGAATGACCGGCTAAGCGGCTAGTATGTTGTGGCTAAGGCAACTAAGGTCATATTATTTAAAATTGACTAATGTCTCGTAAACAAATAGTCGAGTATTTGAAGTACCTAATCACCCATCAGGCGCGAGATTCAACAACCAAACAAAACTTTTGTCATGTGACGATTGACATATTATAAAAATATGTCTGACTGTGATTGAGCCCTCAATTTTTGCCAGATCGTGACGTAACTGAGGCTAATTTCCGTGATAACCACGTCCACATCCTCTTTTTTTTTTCATCACGTGATCAGATAGACTGGACAAAGTTCCAAAGTGAAAGAACCACTTTGAGTCAAAGTATCGTGTCAAATCCAAAAGGTAAGAAGAGCTGCAGTATTTGAGCAGAGGTTAGCAGCATCAGTTTCTGATAACAATGTTCAATTAATGTGTCAACCTGGAGTGGTGGTTATTTTTCTTTGGTCATCTCAGGCGTCACACCACTACACATGTATGTTATTTACAATATATTATTATATTGGTGTCTACAGAGAATTAGGACTGCTGAGGCAACGTAGGCAGTCATCCACTGGGCAAGAAAAGACTCTGCTGACAAGTTAGTGACACGGTTAATTTAAACAAACATGCAAATTTACAACGTGGCATTTCATAATATATTGTATTTAATATTTTGTGTCAGATCAAACATTTTCATACCTGATCGTTATTGATTTTGAGTCCACATGCTGGCGAGAGAAAACCAACCACACTCAGGAAATAAGTAAGTTTCATTTTTCAAATTGCGTTGTTTTTTGCAATTTCATTCACCCCCCCCCCCCTTCTTTTGTAGTAGAGTTCCCGGCTGTTCTTCTCAATACATCCACGAGGGAGATTGAGTCAGAGTTTCACGCGTATGTTCAACCTCAGGAGCGTCCCATACTGTCAGCTTTCTGCACCGAGCTAACCGGCATCACACAGGTGACTGCAAAGATCTAAAAGACTTCTTTTTTTTTTTTAAATCGCCATAAATGAGTAGTATTGAGGAGGATTTTTATTTTAATTTTTTACAGGAATAAATGTATATTATGTTGGGGTGGGGTGGAGGGGGAACTATATCTCGGTAATTGTACAAGAAGAATTACAGCATTTAGAAGAATAAAACCATGCATTTACAATATAAAACATTATAAGTTTTAGTATTCTAAGAAAAAAAAATCACTAGTATAAAACTATATTAATACTAGGGAAAAAAAGTAAAATATTTACTGTACTTTGCAAGGAAAACGTTTTTTTATTTTTATTTTTTAAATAAAACAATAGTGGTACAAAAACAATTTTACAAGAATATAGGTGTAAAATTGCAAGGATAAAATGTGTGATTTTATTTTCATTTTATTTTTAAACTAGAATATAACCATAATATTGTCAGAAAAGGACTGTAATTTCTTAAAAAAAAGACTACTGTATATCTAGCTGGGGGGAAAACTAATTTTCCAAAAACATTTACTAAATTAATATGAAAAATAAACATTACAAGAAACAAAAATACGTTTTGAATAGTTAAATCCAAATTTTACGAGAAGAAATTAGTAAAATGATAAGTGGCCATGAGGCAGTATTCATGTTATTGATGACTTAAACATGTACAGTATTCATTGGATTTACGTTATACAAGTATTTATGTGATGTGTCAATCATACCCAAGTTATGTACTTTATTTGGAAAAGGCAAGAGTTACTAACGGAGATGTTTTTTTTTTTTGTTTTTTTTTTGCGTGTCCTCCAGACGCAGGTGGAGGCGGGTGTCCCCCTCCGTATTTGTCTCTCTCAGTTCGGCCGCTGGCTGCAGAAGCTAAGCTTGGAAAAGGGTGTGGTGTTTGCCGCCCGGCAACAGAGCTCCCTCAATAAGTCGCCCGGACAACAAAAGCTCTGTGCTTTCCTCACGTGGTCAGGTAGAATAACAAAATGTTCACACATCCATTTTTAAACATGTCCTAATTAATCGAACATGGTATCAGATTGGGACCTCGGCGTTTGTTTGCACTATGAGTGTAAACGCAAGCAGATCCACAAACCTGACGTGCTCAACAGCTGGATCGACCTAAGGAACACCTACAGGGTACGTTTGTTTTGCACTTCTTATGACAAAGAGGTGTTAATGTCACACTAATTATATATATATATATATATATATATATATATATATATATAGTATGACATTGAGAATGAAGTCAAAATATTACAATTAACGTAATTTTCAGATAACAGAACAATATTATGAGAAAAAACTATTGTGTAAAAAAAACTTAAGCCATAATGTTACAAGACAAATTAATTAATTAATTTTATGAAAATAAAGATGTCAATTTACTAGAATAAAGTCATAATATTGTGAAGAAAAAGGTGTAAATTTCACAAGAATAGTCATAATTTTACAAAAGTAAAACTGTATAGGAGAGGGGGGGGGAAATTAATTATAAATTCGAATTTTACAGGAGCATTTTTAGAAATTAAAGTACCGATAATCATTTCACAAGATTAAAAACAGTTTCACATGAATTTCACAGGAATAAAACTATGATAAAAAAAAGCATGTATCGACATTAAGACCATAAACATTTAACTAAAATAAAATCATCCACAAACAATACATATTTGTCCATTAACCGGTTGGTGTGATTGGGCTGTAAGTTCACTTCTCTGTTTAAAATGATCCATTTATGGCGGAGGCATTCAGTCTCGTGTCGCTGTTGCGATAGCGCCCCCTCGTGGCTTTAAACATGATTTTGTCTTGTGTAGATGTTCTACAGCAGGAAACCTAAAGGTCTGAATGGAGCGCTACAAGATTTGGGAATACAGTTTTCTGGCAGAGAACATTCTGGTACGTGAAGAGCTTCACCTCTACTCATACTTTATCCATCAATTCTTCATCTTACATTTACAAATGATTCCATTT
Source organism: Vanacampus margaritifer (assembly GCF_051991255.1). Lineage (NCBI taxonomy): Eukaryota > Metazoa > Chordata > Actinopteri > Syngnathiformes > Syngnathidae > Vanacampus > Vanacampus margaritifer. Next base: position 2,733,363 of record NC_135438.1, read on the forward strand.
TATTAGGTCTGGATGATGCTAAGAACACAGCTCAGCTGGCAGCGAGGATGATGAGGGATGGATGCGTGATGAAGATCACAAGAAGCTTGGAGTGGGTGAGTGGACGTCCCAACTCACACCCTGGTTCCTGAGCCACCCGCCCGTGATCCCCGCTGACTTGCTTCACAAGCATTTTTTTTTAAATGAATAAAGAAACATGTTTTTTTATGGTCTGCTGCTTTTAATGTGATATTTAGACGCGTATGCTTAAAGGGATCATTTGAGCTGCAGTTAAATAGAAATATGGTACAGTATACTGTAAATAATAACATATTGACTGTATAAGTACTGCACATTAATTATTAAAATTATAATAATAATAATAATAATTAATTAAATAAATAAATAATTAAATTTTCTAATTTTACTAGATTTAAATCTGCAATAATTTTTGGGGGATTTTGTAATAATGAAACAAAAACTAATGAGAATTAAATAATGATAAATTATAAAAGATTTAAAATAAAGTTACAAAAGCAAATTTTCCCAAGATAAAGTCGTAGTTAAAATAGAATAAAAGTATCATTTTAACACCCTGATATTGATGCTAGCTTCCTTAGCTTGTCTGTAACATTTTTTGCATTGTGCGTTAGCATTCTGCTAGCAAACTTTCCAAAGACAAAGATGAATTCTTAACTAATTGCCAAACTGCTACTACTGTAACAATTGTTGTTCTCTTATCACAGACCACATCGGCAGTCAAACCCACGCTGGCAAAAAACAGTGAAAAAGCCCATGGTTCCAACAGCGAAAACCATCAGCCCGCAAAAAATAAACTAGCATCCACCGGGAATAAAAATGTGGTCCTAAACCTCGAGGGCCTAGACACCATTCAAAGTCTGGTGTCCCCAAAGACAGTTCTGGACGGTAGGAAAAGGCCACTGTGGGGCTTCCCGGACAACAACACCAGTGGCCTGGTTCTGTGCTCCACCGTCATTGGCGGCCTTGAACCTCCAATCTCAAATTCTAAAAGTGTGGAGGAGTTCTCTGTGGAAGATGAGAACCGATCCACATACGACGACATGGTTCTGGAGGACTCCGAGGGGACGTTTTTTCCAGATGACCACGTGGAAGATCCTGAGGCTCCAGTGGTGATTAAATCAAACACACCCTCCGTATTCAAGACCAAATGCTTCTTCATCCAGGAGAGGACACCCACTCCTGACGTCGCCATTTTGCGTCCCGGTGCCAGTGGCGCCTCCGGGATGCAAAATACCGGCGTCCTTTCTTTTTTACCGACCAATGGGAAGATGACATCACCGTTGTGCAACTGTGGACGCCGTGCCAAGCGTCTGCAGGTGTCCAATGGGGGACCCAACCAAGGCAAGGGGTTCTACTGCTGTGCCGGTCGCCGCTCAGGTGGCGGCAGGGGGGCGGGGCCAACCAAGAATAAGGGGTGCCAGTTTTTCAAGTGGGAGTCTGCTTTAAAAGTGAGGCGGTCCATTTCATCGGCTCATGTCAGGGACACGCGGCCGCCTCAGAAGTCCACGCTGAGGAAGAGCTGGTAAGACTTCACCATAATATTAAGAAAAACTAATCATGTCATTTTAGGGGGTTCAAATGATGGTTTCAAGCATGATGAAGTAGAGATGAATGATTTTGACCGGTGGTCAACTGTACATAAAAGTTTTAGTCTTATAGGTTAGCTAAAAAGAGGGTGTTATGTCTGCGAAACCAAAAAATATTTAATCAGCTTATCATATTATTACAAATACACAACAAATTAAGGCTAATTATTTATTCAACTATTTTTCAAGTTTATGTGAAAAAATATATTAAAAAAATGAATTTACAAAAACAAAATTATTGGAAATTTGCAATATCGCATTGTTAGTATTATCACCTATGTTTGCTTTCGCGGGCTCTGTAAAAATGATGTTGCCAGATCTGGCCTGTGGGTTAAACCCTTGGGCTGCAATATTTGAATGTTTTCTGGAATAAAAATGTAAATAAACCACATTTTGTTGACATTAGGCGTTCTTCCGTGAAGTAGTTTGAATTTATATACATATAACTTTAATTGCATAAACTTTGTTACATTTGACTTGCGAACCTGAGTGAGACTTTCGTCCGTATAATATTTGATACGACAAAGAAAGCCAATAAATACAATTTCTTAATTCCGTTTTACAGTTAAAATGTTTTGCAATTGTCAGGTTGAGAGAGTGATGAAACAGAATTAAGTGTGGTTTTGTTATTTTACAATAAACGCTCAACTGAACCAAACATTTAATGATTTGAGTTGATCACGATAATCCTGACTACGACACCCCCCGCCCCCCCCCCCCCCCCTCCCTCTCTTTTGTCCCTCTAAGCATTCTGTAGAATGTTTGCTTGGAGCAAATCCTCGCGAGATGTTTGTCCCCCTTCTCACGCCGTAGAAGGCTTGTTTGAAAAGGAAAGAAGCGTCTGTCATAAAACAGCATACTCTTGCAATCAACACGATGGGAAACAGATAATATTTCCCCACTAGTTGTTGGAAACACCATTCAATTAAGGTTGTATAATAATTACATGCGTAAATCGAGGGTGAGCTTTTCGTCTCCCCTCGCACACTGTCCATCAAAACGTGAATGTGGCGTCCTTCCGTCACCGAGTTCCATTTTCTAGTTGAACGCACGTCTCTAACACGTTCAACTTTACTTCATTATAACAATCGACGTGTTTTTTTAGTTTGTTTTTTTAATATTGCGTGTCGCTTTAAATTCGCTTCTCAGCCTCGCTACGTTAAGCGGCGAAGCTAACGTAAGTTTAAAAAGTAAATATCCAATTTATTAATAGCGATATCCAGTGACGTCATTGCCAAGATGGCGGCGGCGCAAGACGAGTTTCGGAAGCGCGGAAAGAAACACTTCATGGGCGGCCAGCATCACGCTAAACGCTGGAGGGGCTCCAGGGAACTGGAGGTGGGCATGCAGGGCATCCTGATCACATGCAACATGAACCAGAGGAAGTGCACGGCGGAGGCCTTCAACCTACTCAGCGAGTACGCGGACCAGCTGTACGGACCCGAGAAGGTCAGTGAACGCATCACACTGGTCCTTTTTCACATTAGATCGAAACCATAGTTTATCATTTTTACACCTACGGGTGAGTGTTAAAAAAAATACACTTCATCAAAACTTTGTCTGGCCAGCCTCAGAAGCAACAACTGACATCAAGCGTTTTCAATAACTCAAGTCTTTCACATGTCCGAGGAAATGTTTTGGCCGAGTCTTCTTGGAGAATTGCTTTAATTCAGCAACACTTGAAGGCTTGTGACGTTGAAGTTGACTTGATGCTGAGTTTTGGATCATTGTCCTGCTTCAGCTTGAGCTCACAAACTGATGTCTGAACATTCTCCTTCATCATTTTATTATTATTAATTTTATAAAGGGCCAAATTCACGGTTACATCAATCATAGCAAGTTATCCAGGTCCTGAATTAGCAAATCGCACTACAAATACCATGCAAATGGTATGATGTTCATTTTTTGGAATCCTGTTCATTTTTTGGAATCCTGTTATATTTACGCCACATACCTTCCCAAAAGTGCTACTTTTGTCCCCGCTAGGCCATAGAATATTCTCCCAGAAGTCTTGGGAATAATTCACATGTGTTTTTAGCAAAGGACAAACCTTTATGTTCTTTTTGGGCCGCAGTGTTTTCCCCGTGGAACTCTCCCATGAGGTCTAGTTCTGGAAATGTCCTGAATCTCTCTGGGACCTGGCAGTGCTGGGAAAGTTTTATTTACATTCGTTTGATCATCTTAAACATTCTTAAGTAGAGAAACAATGTAGTACTAGTTAGGGTTTCACAGTAAAGTTTCAAGCCTGGGTTAGGATTTCCAACAAGGGTTTGACTTTCAAATAACGTTTTCCGCTTTCTTGTTGCATAACAATTTAAACGCATTATCTGACATTGACAAAGTGCGACCTTTCTGCTGTCAGTTGGAAGAGGACGCTGGCGCATGCAGCGAGGAAGAAGGTGTGGAAGACGCTCTGAAGAAAGAGGTGGCACAGCTGCGAGCGTGCGACGCGAAACAAGAGCGACGTTTCCAGGCTCTGGAGAGCGGGGCCAACAACGTCATCTTCATCAGAACTCGCAATCTGGGTAAACATCTTGGCTGTAAAAAAAACAAAAAATGGCGAGCAGGAGATTTTAATTTCTGCTGTTTTTTTTTTTTTTTTTTTTTTACTGTAGAGTCCGACAAGCTGGTTCATCACATTCTGTCCGATTTGCACGCCACAAAGAAGAAAAAGACCCGTGTCATCCTTCGCATGCTGCCGGTGAGATGCAAAAAAAATTAAAACAGTTGGTGTGCTAACAGTTAGCAACCTGACTACAAAAGGTTTTTCAGGCTTCGAACGATGGGTGACTGCACCTTGTTTTTCACTACTTCCATCAAACTGATTTTTGTCGCGGGTCACTTTTTATACTTACCTCAGAGGGCCAGCAGCTAAGGTAGCAACGTGAGTTTGTGTGCCACGCAGGTAACGGGCACGTGCAGGGCCTTCCCAGATGACATGCTGAAGTATCTGTCCACCTTTCTGGAGCCTTGGTTCAAGAAACCCAACTGTGCCACCTACCAGATCGCTTTCAAGGCGCGCAACAACAGCCACAACAAGAGGGACGACGTCATCAAGGCTATTGCCGGTAATCTACGACTCTTTTGTTAGCTTGTTAGCGTTCTTTCAAATGCATTGATTAACTCATTCACTCCCAGTCATTTTCACTGAAGCAATTCCCTTCACTCCCGGCTGTTTGACTGGATTTTGACTGATTTTGCAAGGCCCGCAGAATATTGTGTTCTATTGCTATAAAAACAAACACCTACCAAAAGAAAGATCAAAGTATCTTCTTTCATCAGGAAAAAAAGGATATTTATATCTGTTTCCATTTTGCAGCAATTAGAATATAGCTAAGTTTCATCATTATTCACAAATCTATTTATTTAGAATTGTGAGTAATTTAGTTTTTTTTTTTCAACATGGTCCTGATTCATTTCCTTTGCTCTGCTGCCATCTGCTGGCCGTTTGTGTAATAGCTACCATTTTTTTAAACCGTTCTTGCAGTTGAGAGGCTGCAACAAAGCCTTCTGTGTGCTCTAGCATAAAAAAAAACGAATAAATACATCTTCGGGACACTTAAAACATTTAAAATAGAACATATTGAGAGCAAATGAGTTAAAAGCTGTCGTGCGTTTTATAGCTGTTATCTGAAAAACACTTTTTTTCATTTTTTAGATTTTGACGTTTTGAAAATGTCCGCGTTCATTGTCATCCCAAAAACATAAAAAAAGAGAAAAAAAAGACACAAATTAACGTGTTTTTCACATAGCTGAGCCAATATATGAACTGAATGTGGAGCAGTGACCCATCAGATGCAGCAGATGGCGCTGTGGCTGGAAAAAAACAACAACCACCCTCCAGCACTTGCTCATTATCGCATCCTATGGGACTGGAGGGGAACAGCGCCTAACAATTTCTCCCTCCAATTTTCATTGTTTTTCCCCATATGTGTCCCTCCAAGGCCTGGTTGGCAAACTAAACCCCAAGAACAAGGTGGACCTGACACATCCGGACCTCACCATCATCTTGGAGGTGATCAAGAGCGTGTGCTGTGTTAGCGTGGTCCGCGAGTACACGCGCTACAGGAAGTACAACCTACAGGAAGTGCTCAAGGATGACGAGCCCAAGAAGGAGGATAGCGGCACTGGAACGGAAAAAGCAGCCGAAGCACCCGCCGGTGAGGAGGAAGCGGCCAAGAAGGAAGAAGACGGCACCGGAACCGAAAAAGCAGATGAAGCACCTGCTGGCGAGGAGGAAGCGGCCAAGGAGGAGGAATGCGACACTGTTGCCGAACCAGCTGCAGGTGGCAGCGAGGATGAGAAGAAGCACCCTGGTGAGGAAGACACGCAGGAAGAATCTGCAATGGAGGACGATGATATTAAACGGGGAGGTGATGGAGAGTAACTGTTTTTTAGTTTGATTTTTTATTTGTAAAATTTGATTTTTTTTTTTTTAGTTAGTAAAAAGGTCGTATGCCACTGAGCTGAGAACGTTGCAAATGTTTCGTCAGAGTTGGCCAAGTAAGCAGTTGACTTTGTCGCAAGGACATTTCGAACATGTTCAAAATTTCCTTGGGTTAGGGTTAGGGTTAGGGTTTCATGTGTTCGCCAGTCACGTCTTTTTCTTTTTTCTTTCTTGAAGGAACAATTTCAAACATGAGATGGGTAGGAAATATTTCTGTCTGAATTATGACAATACTTGACGTCATCCGCACCTTTTATAGCACAATAGACCAGGAAATAAGTCCAAAATGAACTGGGCCGTGTTGCGTGTACGCAAAATGTCACAGCGATGACGTGGACTGCACAAAAATAGCCAATAATTACATCTTCTAATAAAAAGTAAACAGAAAATAATCATTTTCATCCATTGTGTGCGTCAATTTGACTCCGATTTCAGGTTAATTCATGCCTTGTCACAGAAATGTCGCAATATGTCAGAGACAGACAACCTCATATTTGCCAAATTCAACATTCGCAACGTTTGCAGCTCAGTGGGATTCGGCCTTAACCGTTTGTGTCTTTTTAACTTTCCGATGTTTCTTTTTCATGTGTCATATTCTGTTTTTCTGTAAAGAAACGTCCAGAAATAAACAAGGTTTTGACTCATGTACTTTATGAATTTCATACTTTAATCTTTTGACTTAAGAAGACCCACACACCAAAAAACAATTATTATACCAATTGCTTTCCTATTAGACAATTTGTTATGTTTTGGAGTCCCAGACATGCACACATTCTTTGTTGTTCAGGTAATCATACGATTATTTTTAGTAATTATCCTCGTCATCAATACTATTGATTGAATTATTGCTGTAATGCTCCTGTGTGCCATCAGGTGGAGCCAGACTTGCATTTACTTGCGCACGCTGACTGCTTTTTTTTCTTCTTCTTTTTTTAATGAACTATCAACTGTAGTGCATACAGACGACGACGTAGCTGGAATATATAAAATATATAGTTTTATATATTTACATGATGTATATGAAAACAAAACGATTCCACCAGGAGGTCGGCTTACAGGTAGGAAGGCCATGGCATGCTAACAGCTAACGTTAGCGTCCGCCGAAATACAGTTTTCTCTCTTATTTTCCTCATAAACGATCTAATTTGATTTTATCTACTACAGTAGTTTAGTACAATACTAGTAATAGTTTAAATCAGTTCGATTCGTTTATGTTGTAAATTGTAATTAATAACCAAGCGGCCATGTACAGTAATGTTAGCGCATATGCTAATGCTAAGGCACGATGCATGCAGTATGACTGGCATCAGTGCAATTTTTTTTTAGCTAAAATTAAAATTAAAAACCATTACTTTATAGCAATTTTAAAATGATGCACACCCCAGCTAAAATTACAGGATTTTGTTATAAAATTATTTTATTTTATTATTATTTTTAGCTAAAGTTAAAAAACAGTACTTTATACAGATTTCAAAATTCTGCACACCCCAGCTCAAATTCCAGGTTTTTGTTATCAAAGAAAAACAGACCAAGATAAAGCTTTTCAAAAACATTTACACCAATAACGTGACCTTTAACCTGTTCAACTAAACCAAATAAAGATTAAGTAAAAGTAAGATAATGTGGTTGCACAAGTGTACGCACCCCCAAATAACGAGACAGTGGCATTTCAGGTATGTTGACTTTATTGTATTGCACTGCGTTGTTTTTCTTTACAGGAGAAATGTTTATTTAATCAGTGTCACACTCAACCCAACATCGTTTTTGGCTTTCTCAGTGCTCGTTACACTTTGGCTGAACCGTTGCTGACCCGGGTTTCGTTATCTCCGGGATATTTACCTACAAAATTTGCCTCACCAGCGTTGTTGTCCCTCAGCGCCTCCAATCAGTGTGTGACCCCGCAGACAACTCAGACTACTTTTCTGATTAGATTAGCCAATTAGACATGACTCGAGGACGTGACGGCTAACATATAGCGAGCACCGCGGTGGAATTTTAATGATGTAGCTGCCTTCAGCACAGTAAAAGCTGGCCACAACAATATTTAATGAGATTTTGTGCTTTCTATGCGGACGAATGTTTGCCCCCCCCCCCACACACACACACTCAAAAGCAGAATTAAGTTGTTATATACTGTACAACAAAACTAAAGTCAGAATTTTATGAAAATTATGCTATTTATAAAGCTTTACTTTTTGAGGAAAAAGGTAATATTTTTAAAAGTGACTCTTGTAATATAAATTTCATCATCAGAAATCTATTTCATTGCAAGATTTTGACCTTTTTTCCTTTATATATATATATATTAGGGGTGTGAATTGCCTCTGATGTAACTGATGATTCCATTCGTATCAAGATTCATAGGTCACGATTCGATTCGATACCGATTAATCCCGATACAAATCTATAAATTGATTATTGCGATAAAAAAAAAAACCTAAATACTAATCAGTAAACTTGTACATGTACACTGTAAGATTTGTACAAAAATGTATTAATTTATCTGAAAATTCAGGCTTATAACTCATCCTCAGGCGACATCCAGATTTTTTTGTTGTCGTTGAAAAATAGCACTTTTTAAAAAATAAATAACCCCCCCCCCCATTTTTTTTAAAATCAACTTTATTTGTATCTTACATTTAATTTGGGGAAAACCGTGTTAATACTACAAGTATATCTTCATTTTTTTTCATTTTAATGTAGCACATTTATTACTTAATTCAGTCATTAGCTGTATTTCTCAAAAAAAAAAAAGTGTGGGTTTGGCTTACATTACATCCAATAAAGAAATGTCTGAACTTAAACATAGTTAGCAATGGGAGAACGTGGTTAGAAATGACCTCAGAGTCCACGTCTAATTAACCCTCAGCGGGCACTCTAGAGCCAAACCGGAGGCTGGAGACACATCCACAACGTTGTGTGGCGCGCTCGGGTTTAAATGTCACACGGCTGTGAAACAACAGCATCCATGGGCGTCCCCGGGGGTTCGGGGATTAGCCACTGTGCCTCCATATTTGACCTTTATGAGCAGCTAAGTAGTGTTCTCCAGGGTCTCGTTTGTCTCACTTTGGCTGAACAATGGCCTCCAAGCACCCCCGCCTCTCCACGCTTCACGTGCAGCCTCTGCTCTATGCACTGCAAGGACTGTGTGGCATCAATAATTACAACAACGGAACAACGTTAAGGCTTAAACTTTCGTATGCTAGCTTAATGCTAACGCTTAATAACATCTATGTTGCGGCGCTATAACAGCAACGGATTGAAAGCAAAAAGTGCAACAATGCAGTCGCCAAGCAATGTACTGTAATAATATTCACATCTCACATATATTCTTTGTCCTCTGCAAAGAACGACTATTATTAGTGCCGTATAGATGAGTGGGGAGGCTTTATTCTTGTATTACTGCAGCTTTTTGTCTTCACAAAACCATATAAATATGCCTTGTGTTAGCTTAATGCTAGCTAATACAATGCTAAACTTCACAAAAAAGGTAACAAACAGCATCGGTGTCACAATGTTAAAAAAACTTCAAACGGCAGATATTTGACCTCAAACAGTGGACAGACAAGACCTCAATATTCGCAGGCATTTAACTCTTTGACTGCCAAAAACGTTAAATAACGTTTAGTAAAATCCTACGGAAGAGTGCCAAAGACGTTAAAAGACGTTTTTTTCAAAACAGAGGTGAAACTAACCATTTTCTATTGTTGATTACTCAAAAACGGAATAAGGTAGAAACAAACTTTTTTTTCTGATGAAAGATGAGAGTCCAATCTTTCATTTGGTAGTATGTGTGTTTCCATAGTCCAAACACATAATTTTCTATGGACCTTGAAAGATCAGTCAAAATGCTTAAAATCGGCTGGCACTGGGGACAACCCGTTTCTGAAAACGTCTGGCAGTCAAAGAGTTAATAATGTTCATAATCATAGATTTTACTTCTAGTTCACATGGTACCATATTATTGCCCCCTGGTGGCCAAGCCACGCACAGCAGGCGGAGCACAATGTAATGGAACTGAACACGACTGTGGCCTTTCCATTCATTTTAATAAGGAAAGATGATTTGAAATACAAGTTTTGAGTTTTTAAGGTACTATTGGATTGTAACGTTTTCCTTAAAAAATAAATAAACTTTATTATCACTATATGACAGCTATTTATCTGGGGGAAAAAAAAAACGTTTTTATTTTCTTCATTTTTTGGATCAACATTTTTTCCACAAAAAAGAAAAATCTGCCTTAACGGTATACAGACAGACTGTGTTCCACTGTACACTTGTTTGCATAATGGCGTGGCAGATGAGTGTCGTTGTTATTTAAATGAGGCTGCGCGGTGCATCACAAGTCACCTCGTGTATGTGTGTGTGTGTGTGTGTGTGTTTGTGTGTGTGTGTGTGTGTGTGTGTGTGTGCGTTGTGTTTCTTACAGCGTTATTATGCTTGACAACTTGCAGCGCGACAAGAAGAAAACGAAGAAGTGATGATTACGTGCTCGTGTGCCAAACTGGGATTTAGCGGCGAGCTGTTTTGTGCCCCTGTGGCCTCCAGGCAGGTGCTGCTTCTTCACACACACACACACACACACACACACACACACACACGCACTGCACATATTTGTTTATTTCCATCCATTGTTAGTTTGGATGATGGGAACATTTTGGAGTGCGTGCATGTAATAGCCTGGGAGGAGGGATGTTGTATTGTACTAATAGAAAAATGCTTATCAAACCTCAGCAGCCCGCTATTAGCGTTCACCCCCCCCGACGATCCTACAGGTGGGCCGTTGGGATTTTGTTGATGAGGATTATGCGGGAAGTCATTTGTGGCGGAAGAAAAAGCCGAGCGGGAGGGCCATTAATGTGGCCGAATGAGTTTTGTTAATACCTGCAGCAATGTGCAGCAATTTGCATGTAAATGACTGGTTATGTGACTGCGAGATCCGAGTAAACATTATTTACATGACATTACATTTGGTCGTCTGCGGCAAAGTGGCCTAAATGTCATTAAAGGTGCAGAAAAGGAGTATTTAAAAATAAACAAATAAAAGTCACAATAATGCTAAGCTTCTTATGGCTAATCTTTGACGTTTTCATCAAATTTGAACGCACATTAGATGGCCTACTAAAAAAAGATGTGCAACTAGGAATAGGCAAGTAACGATACCGGCCCTATTTAAAAAAACAAAAACAAAAAAACTGACATGTAGTAAGTCCTCCTTGGCAGTAGTTGGCGCTATACTACGGCAGCTTGACGCATCGCCGAATCATCGTCAGAAAGGTCTTTGCTCACGTTGTTTTTGTTTGTTATTGTCTTAAATCTGAGAGTCAATGCTCATACTGACACTGTTCTGGGAAAAAAAAAACATCATCGAACATCCCTAACGTTAACTGTTAGCTAACAGGGCTTTTTTAGCTGAATTTCATAACAGGGCCCTCGTTTTTGCCCAAAATGGCTGCTTCAAAACGAAAATGGCTGACTTCCTGGTTAATTACCAGCATGAGTCCTTGAGACTTTTTTGTGCGTCCGCTCATGATGGGCACGTCCGCCCAATTTCATGTCGATCAGTGATCCTGGTGTCTTTGGCTAATTTTCTTTCTAACTTTCGAGCCCTGCTTCAAAATGGCTGCATTAAGCGAAAAACAGCTGACTCTCTGCCACGTCAGCACTGCTGTCATTGGTACTATAGCACTAATGGTACGCATACATTACATAAAGACTCTCGGTACTTACTGTTTGTGTCGCGTCTTTGTTTGTCACGGTTGCTTTTTATACTAATATAATCCTACTGTGCATACTATCGATGACAAATGCGGCCCTCGTGTGTTTTTACATACTTGGCCAACAAAGATGATTCTTAACATTTTTTTTATCCTTACTTCTTTTTAGATAGTATCATTATAAATGATTTTGCACAACCCTGAAAAAAGAAACTTTAAAAAAAAAAAAAAAATCAGCTGCCTCGTAACATTTAAATGACGCTTATTCTGTTCACGGCTTTGTTTTGTTTTTCTCTCCAAGAAGATCTCATCAGATTGGTTTGGCAGCTGAGGGTGACAGTGCAACATGTGTGTTATGACACGCACGTACACACACGCACGCGCACACCCAGAGGGGTCCCTAACAGGATTTGTGGGCCGGTGCCCACCAGCTGAAGTAAGATGGGGGGGGGGGCGGTCTCACAAGTTGATGGTGCTCGGAGAATAGGAAGGCTTTATTCATTTAAGATTCAGAGTTAAATACGACTCTTTCCTTGGAAGGTTCGGACTTTTTAATCAAAGAAAAATACTACTCTATTCTTTTACTATTATTACCTTTTTTTTAAGGAAAAAAAACATGTAATTATTCTTGCAAAATTGGGACTTAAAAAAAAAAAATCAAATTTTCCTAATATTCCGACTTTTTAGTTTTTTTATTTAAAAAAAACCCTGTGGGTTTTAGTCTTGTAAGATTAAAAAAAAAACTGCTCTAGTCTTTTTATTTGAACTTTTTATCCTAGAAAAATAAATTGTCATTATTGTTGTAAAAAAAGTGCAACATATTCTTATACAACTATGACTTTATATCTAGAAAAATATGGCTTTTTTTTGCTATAGATATGACATTTTTCTCTTAGGATTCTAAATTTTATCTCGAAAAATACTTCTTCATTCTTGTCTATTTTTAACTAGGAAAAAAATAATGAATTCGTAAAATGACTTTTTTTTCCGGAAAAACGTATGGTTTTATTTTTGTAAGAATAAAAATATTGCGACTCTTTTCTCTGAAGATTCTGACTTTGTATACTTTGCTTTTGTAATCTTAGGACTTTTTATCTTGCAAAAATATACATACCTGTTCGTCTAAAATTGTGGCCTAATATGGTGATATTCTAATCTTGTTTTTTCCCTTATAAGACATTTTTCTTGCTAAAAATGTGTTTTTTTGCAGTAGTATTGTAACTTTTTTTTTATCTAAAAATGTATTTTTTTTTCCTCCTAAATTTCTGATTTTATTTTTAAATTTAACTTGACATTTTTTAACTGTTCTTAATATTTAAAAAAAAAATTCATTATGTTGAAAAATATAACCTTATACTTGTACAACGATTCATTTTTCTTTCTCATTATTATTTTCTTCTTGTATGATTAAGACCTTGCTCTTGTTATATTATGACTTTTTATCTTAAAAAATACCTTTTATTCTCAGATTCTGACTTTGTGCTAAATGCGCTATGGCACATACACAGAACGGTCCCGATCAGGATTCGGAGAATGGTACCCACTAGCTGGAGGCGAGACAGGGAGGGGTTGCCATCATCCAGGGACGGGAGGTGAGCGTCACACAAGTTGACGGTGACGGTGCAGGAAGGCTTTAAAATCAAATCATCAAGGGTCTCAGCAGGGGGCCTTGGGGTACGCCCGTCGAAAGGGTGCATGCGATGCTCGAGGGGGGCGCCATGTCCTCCGAGCTCTCCTTATGCTCCATATTTCCACCCAGGGTCCAGCCAGAGAAGCCGCCTTTGATGCTCTGCGTGATGATGTCATAGCGAGGGAGGGGAGCGAGGCACGATCAAAGCCGAGGAAAGGGGAGGGATGAAGATGCGGAGGAAGAGGAGGAGGAGAGGCACATCCAAGACAACAACGGGACAAAGATGGCGACAGCGTCCGCCGGCGGGACGTCCCCCCGAAAACCTCGCCGAGGGTTCGAGCCCCCGTTCGTCCGCCTCGGGATGACCGGTGAAACCTCGCGGCGGAAGGCCGAGCGTCAACGGCGCGGCCGCCATCGGGCTCGCACGGTAAGCCTCTCCGCCTTCGCCAATCTCTGCCATCTCCCGTCTTTTCTCATATTCGTCCCGTCCATTTTCTTTTTTGGCCCCTTTCATCGAGGGCTCCTTTTTGGCCGCTAATATAGGCCTCTCTTTGCCATCAAAGGCAGCACATCAATTGCCTTGACTCCCAAGTGTATATGCGAGAGGGTTGAAGGAGAGAGAAGGGGGGAGAGAGAGGAAAAAAAAGACAGATGAACGCCATGTTAGCAAAGATCAAGGCTCGCTTTCATGCCTCGTTTTCGTTTGGTCGTCTTCGTTCGGAAGGCGGCGGCGGCGGCGGCGGATAAGCAGTGGCGCTTTGCCGGCCCGTCTTTCCCGACCGACTCTCTTCGAATTCGCTCAAAAAACTGCCCTCTTTTTGTTTTCTGGTTTTTTTAGTTTTTTTTTTAGCATATTTCCTCTACGGATGATGACAATACGTGAAACAATATTTGAATAAGCAGCAGGAGGGCGGCCGGCTAATCCGGTGTGGCTAATCCAGCATTGGCGCAGGCCATACTGGCGGCCCGAGAGTATTCAGCGGCGTCACAATGCACGTCAGCGGGACGCCATGGCAGATTTACTGACAACTCGCAAACCAACACGGGAGTGGCTGGGAAAGGCCAGCAGATGGACGGACGGACGGACGGACAGGAAGATAGATGGAGGGGTCATTGAGAGGCCTTGTCGACGCCTTCCCTATGTCCACTCATGCTATGGCAAAGAATTCATATGACAGACACGTCTTTTTCTACTTTAATGGTTGGTCGTCTCGACCAGATCGCAGATCGCAGATATTAACAATCCAAATCAAAATGTCCGACCATCACAAAATGACTTCATTCTGCTAATATTGATGAGGTTTTATCTTGGGGAATAAGACTTTTTGCGATTTTATTCTCATGGTTGTCAGATTTTTTGCAACACAATGTTTCCCCCCCCCCAAAAAATTTTATTCACGCAAAAATAAAATGTTTCTATAGAATAAATATTTTATTCATTCCCCCCCAGAAAACTTCTTTCAAATGTTATTCTCATGATGTTGCTTTTTCTTTCTTTCTTTCTTTTTTATTGTAAAACAATCTGTAATTGGATTTCCCCCCCTCAATTTAAAAAATAAAATAAAATCAAGACTTTATTCTTGTAATGTTGGGATTTTTTAAAATAATAAAATATGATTTATTTATGTAAAAAAAAAATTCTAAATAAAATTTAAAGTTTTAGCGACTCATGTTTCGGCAAAGAATCTTGTCTGATGTCAGATTTACTAACAACTGGATTGACTGGGAAAGTCCAGCACATGGACGGACAGACAGCGGCATCACATAGACATGCCAAAAATGGTACTTTTAGGCATTCTGTCTTTTCGTTTTACTTTTAGTGGCACAAGACATTAAAATAAACAAGAAATTTAAGAAATCGTCTCCATGGCAATATATATTTGCAATTAGCCACATTTCACGATAAACAGACACAATGCATCTAGACATCAACAAGTTCCCTGTAAAAGGCAGAGGGAACAAAATGGTGTCATCACCAACGACCATGGCAAAGTCCAGACATCAGTTCAAGCATATTGGCCACCACCTCCTCCTGTTTGGTCAAGCACTTGTCTCCTATTCATCTTAAAGAGCCAGAGGTCTGTTGCTCCTTTAAGCGCCATATAATGAAGATTTTACAACAGGCCAGTTGTATCTAAATGGCTCTTTGTAGCACGGAAGGGGGCCAAAGAGATAAGCCTGTTTGTGACAGGCCCTCCGTACAGATGCCTAAATCTGCAGTGGCAGCTGGAACAAAGGACCCCCGCCTCCTCCCGGGACAAAAAAGCACCCATCTCCTCACTTTCCACTCACTGCCAGACGTTTCGCTCCCTGCTTTTTATCTTCATTGGAAGTGGCAGTCGTGGTCACATGCTTGTCACTGGTAAACAAGTGACGAGTTTGCAGCCCCCCGCTTTGCCTTACAATGCCAGCTGACACTCAAGGATGGCTTGTCTGTCAATTAGGTTCCTGGGATCGCTATGTTTCTTAGTCTTCTTCGGACAAAAGAATCTTTTTAGGGGATTCAAAATGTGAGAGAATTTACACATATTTACAAGTATCTTGGTGACACAAATGTCACAAACACAATATTATTCAGAATGTTTGGACTAATGAGGTAGCATCGAACATGTCATTTTAATTTTCGTTTATTTGACTTGCTCTTTAAGATGGAAACCAGGGGTAGCAATACAATGAAATCAGCAGGGGCCCCAAAATGTAACCCTGTGGAACACCGTACGACAATGAGAGTGGGAGACAACATAACTCATAATGTAAAATGTTTGTCTACTTTCATCACCAAACTCACTGCATTATACCTTCTCAGACGAATCTGTTCCATATCAAATGGAATTGTGAATTCCACTGAATCGGACCGACTTTAAACTGTACCGTCCTTGAATCGTATCATGCAAGATTCGTATCGAACCATCTTTTATTGGCAGTGAGGATTTGCTGTGAATAAATGGCCTTTTTGATAACCACAACAAACCTATCAATTGAAGTGGAAGTCAACCTTAAACATTTCTTGACAATAATATGTTATATGTGACCTCGCTAGTCTAAACATGACATTCTGATTAATATTATATCATTTGTGGAATATGAGTTATGAAGCAAAATCCAGCCGTTTTTGTCCATCTCAGGGGGCGGCCATTTTGCCACTTGCTGTCCGTCAACTGAAGATGACATCACAGTTGCTTGGGACTCGGGCAATGGCCAATCACAGCTCAACTGTTTTCTGAAGCTGAGCTGTGATTGGTTGTTACCTGAGAACTGAGCAACTGTGATGTCATGTGACAGCAAGTGGCAAAATGGCCGCCTTCTGATATTAATAAAACTGCTGGATTTTGCTGCTCAACTTGGGGCTGCATAGAACAAAATACTGTCAAGTAATTTTGGGGGGGTTGACTTCCCTTTTAACAAAGTATTCTGCGCAAAATGTGTTTTAGATGTCCACAACATGACTCACTTTCACCAATAGATGCCAAATTGTGTGGACAGGAAAAAGTCTCAAGGACGTATGCAGGCCTGAAATTAAACAGGAAGTCAGCCATTTTGATTTGATTCGAATTTAATTGCTTGTACTTTGACAAACTTTGACTCAGGAATTTGTCCAAATGAGAACCAACCTATCAAAAAATGGGCGTCGCTAAATTGCTGAGATTTTTTTTTCTCTCTCCCCCGACTAATAGGGTCAAAGTTTGATAATCATTTGGAGAATTCGCCATAATGTTCTGTGGAAAATGTACAGAGATCATCTGCTGGCTTGTGTGGCACACACACACAACTTTAGGAGGTGCGTTCAGGGGCGCTGGACTTTTATACTACTGTAAATATTAATGCTGTTGTATACTCAAGGTAGAGGTCGTAGGTAGTGTAGGTGGTTGGTCGGATGCCAGGTGTATTAAAACCCCCTCGTGTGATGACCTTTCTTCAGCTGAGAGCTCAGACGACTGCACACGCGCGCGCGCACAGACACATACGCACACATGGCGGAGGCTCATTACAGATTCATAAGTAGCAACATGCCCCCAACCCTTCCTCACCAAGACATCATAAAGGTCAAGTTCAGCATCCTTAGTATTCTGTCTCGCGCTCGCTCTCTCGTCTCCGGGGGCAACTGCCGCAAACAATAACAACAGCACTTGCGTGTGTGTGTGCGTGTGCGCTGGGGTGATGTGAATACGCTTCCATAATGAAGCTTGCGCGGTCTGCCAATCAAGCGGACCAAGCCTTCTGACATCGGGAAGTGTGTTTGTCTCCGGAATGGCCAGATTCCAGGTTTCACCGTACGCTGCACAGATTCAAGCCACCCCCGTGCCGGATGCAGCAAAAACGTCCAGGTGTCGAAAAGCGTCTTCGCATCTCGCGTCTGTAAACAAAAAGCTGACACGACCTACCAAAAAACTGCTCAGCATTGTGACTTTTTTGTATACGCGTGTAACTGCTGAGACCGTTTTTTATTTTTTTTTATTTTTACGCTGTCGCTAACCAAAACAGCAGCTCGGAAACAGTCTTTCAGGTGAATCAAAGACATGCTTTGCCGTATTTCTGATGACATCACGTTGCGCTGGCGATAGCGTCTTTAGGGACGATTATTACGCCATTTCAGTAGACTCGGACACATGACTCGGTCTACGTTGATGCAAATGAGTAAATGTAACCTTGTTTCCCATAGGCTATGCTCGGTCACCATGAGACAGCAGCACCAATCATCGGTCCAGGAATGGACCTGTGCAAGTGTGTGGACCCCACCTGACTGAGGAGATGTTGATGGTGAGCTATTTGATTAGAATCTATAAGACGCTATAACAGAAAAGAAAAAAGAATCACCATTACAGCTTTAATTAGGCTGTCTTCAATTAAGAGTAGATGTATTGTGGTCTAATGTCTCTCCATACACTCTCTCTCTCTCTCTTTCTCTCTCTCTCTCTCTCTCTCTCTCTCTCGCTCTACCGATGAAGGCTCGGTCGGTAGGTGCTCCTCCCGGCTGACTGACTGACAGCCGGGATGAAGAGGCTGACAGGCGGCGTGCTTGCCCGCTGCCGACTGGGGTGCAGAAGTGGACGGGAGCCCCGGTGAATATTTAGAAGCTGCAGGTGAGAGCACTTTTTTTTTTCCCCCATTTAAAACAAACGCACATGCAAAAAAAAAAAAAAGAATTACCGTACTGTATTTGTTTCTTAAGTGAGCAGACATGTTAAATTAAAACGTCTGCTGATGACAGATTGAGGTGAACTTGTAGTTAATCATTATCAGAGACGTTTTCTTCTCAATGAACGAGCTTTTGAGAGTGTAGTAACCAGTGTTGACCAACGGGAGTGCTGTTAGGTGGTAGCTGAACATACAAATACAATCGATATTTTATTGCTTTATCGACGGTCAATGACATTTTTTTGCAATTATACTTAATCAGTATTTTTCTAACAGTCTTGTTTAAATCACTGAGCACTTCTACTTTTATTAATACAGGCTTTTCAATAATGTTTTTGTTCAAATGTGGCACCTGTATTTGTTAAATCCCAAATTAGAATATGTACCTCTTGTATTATATATTACAACTAAAAAATGTATGTTACTATTCACACTCACATTCACATTGTCACAACCCACACTGTCTGCACACCATCACCAAAATGTTTTAATTTGTATTTTTTCCATTTTTAAAAATATTTTTTAATGGTTATATTGTGCTATAGTCAGTGAAATGTCTGTTTGAATTTGCAAACAAAGCATGATTTAATTAAAGAAATAAACTACAACATGAAAACTCAACCCAACAAAATATCTAAAAATCTAAAACCTACTACCGGGAAAATATAAGAATATTATTTGTATTTTAATAATTATAAAGCATAATGTAATTCAAGAAATCAGTCCATAAAATAAAAATCTAAAAGGCATGATGATGTAAAAAATATTGCTAACGATAATTTTAATCATATTTCGTATGGCTTGTATTGAAGTGAATTTCCAAACTAAGTGTGAGTCAGATTTAACAAAATAAATTAATACTTCCAATATATTATATTATATAATATTGAAGAAATATACAATGTTCAGAAATAAAAATAATTAAAATAAAACATATATTATAAATTAACATGTTTATTTAGAAAATTGATTAATAAGTCAGTGAAAATATTTGAGTGTCCAGACAAGCATGATTTGTTAAATGAATTAATCTTAAAATGAGTTAGTTAGTTTAATAAAGTAAAAAATTGGAATACAGTTTACTTGGCAGTAAAAGTACAAGTTGGTAGGATACAATTTAAGTCGCGTACAAGCAGACTTGTAAAGTACGAATAAAATGCCGATTAATGTTCCGTACTCCACGTCGCAGCCATACGTCCACTTTCGCGTGCGCACGCACGCACGCGCTCGCCTCTCTCTCTCTCTCTCTCTCTCTCTCTCTCTCTCTCTCTCTCTCTCTCTCTCTCTCTCTCACTGTCTCTCGCTCTCTCTCTCGCCGTGGAGCTACTCGGCCACCATGGGGAGTTGAGGGGGAAGGGGGGCAAAGACGTCGGCTTCAGTTATTTTTCTTTTCCCCCTGCATTCACTCCAATGAAGCCTTCCTTATGCCGCCTTGCGGAGTACACACTCGGTGCCAGTATCCCCAATGCGGCACGACACGGGGAACGGCCTCTCAAAGACGGTAAGACTTTTTTTTTGTGGATGAAGAAAAAAAAAAAACACTGTGTGTAGAGGGGGAGCTCCTCTGTGCTAATGCTAACTAGCATGCTAAAGTAGGCTAACAGCCGCCTGAGTGGAAAACGTGCCGCTCCGCTTTTTTTTTTTTGTTTGCATCGCGAGCGAGTTTGAACACTTTTTGAAGCCATTTTTTTTCTCTCGATTAAAATGAGCGGCCGTAAAAGTGGCGTTGGGTTTGGTGGCGGAGGAGGGGGATAGTTGCTTTTTAATTCCCGTTCAGGCCGTTTTATGTAGTTGTGGAGTTTGTTGCTGTAGTCCCCCCATCCCCCACTCACACACCGCCCCTCTCGCAAGGCCCAAGATGAATGAGATTCTCACTTCAAAGCCTTGGCACACTGTTGGTGGGCACAGCTTCAAGGCTAGTTAGCCACCTAGCCCCCTGTGCTAACTAGCGCTAGCCTGTTAGCAAATTCGCCTAACTTACTCTCGGCGCGTTGTTGTTGGTTTCATCAATCTACTACTTACTTAAAAAGGGCATTTTTGTTGACTTTTTTTTTTTAAATTATTATTTAATATTGTAACATAAACGACAGTAGTGGATAAACGGCAAAACTTTTGCTAAAAGTAGCTAACTGTCACCATTGGATAGACTGCAACCGTGCCATTGTTTGCTTAGCACGGCTAGTATTCTGGCTGTTCTTAAATTAATTCCATTATTAACACTAATTTTGTGTCTGTTTCACAGGGCAATGCAACTATCTGCATGGTTAGTAATTAATTGTAAAAATCTACACTTTAAAAAGCAAAACTAAGAGGCTTCATTACAATTTTCTCCCTCTCCGATGTTTTTCTTCCCCTCGAGTGAAATATTAAGACAGTTATGAACCATTAAAAGCACGTGAAAATGCACCAATTTCTGATTGTCATTATGCAAAAACAATTGGGATCACGATTTTTGGTATCACCTTTTTTGTTGAATCAAGTTTCCAATTGTCAACTTTCTTTACTTTCTTAAACTTTTTTTCTTAAACACTGGAACAAACGACCTAATAATGATCAATTTATTAATGTGTGGTTTCATTTGGCACCCGAACATGCCTAGAAAAAAACTGAGTCGAGATTGAAGAAATTTTAATGCTAAAAAATGAATACATTTAGCACACTTAAGAGGCATTTGAGTTAATAAAATTCACAAAATTAGCGTTGGAACTGAGAAGTGATTGAAAATATGAGCCATCGTACGGATTAGGGATGTGAATTGCGTAGTACCTGGCGTTTCGATCCGTAACACGATTTGATTCGATGCCGATTAATCCCGATATAAATTGATTATTGAGATTTTTTAACTTACATTTAGAAAATACTAATCAGTAAACTTGTACATGTACACTGTAAGAATTGTATGAAAATGTATTTATCTGAAACTTCAGGCCTATAACTGAACCACTGTATTCAACAAACAGGTTGCAGTCAGTCTCAACAGCACTGAAATAAAATATTAAGGCTTAATGTTCCATTAATATAACATTCTTCCATACTTAAAGTGTGAACTCTAACCCTAAGAAAGACATTTTGTTGAACATTTTCATCGAAAATCGACGTTTAAACATTGATTCGGCCGCATATTGAATCGATTCAAGATTTGTGCACTGTAATATCGCAATATATTGCCGAATCGATTTTTTTTAAACACCTCTATTACGGATTGACCAATTTACATTATTATTTGGCAAAGTTGTGAGTTGTTGTCTGAGTATTATAACACGTGTACTTGCGCCTTTAGAAAATGTAATTGTTGTTTGACCTACAACATAACAGGATGGTTAATAATGTAATCTCTGAGGGTCCCGTCATAATAATAGATTTGACAGCAGAACCCCCGCCCCCCAAATGATTTCCTTTGTGACACCAACCGCTATTCCTGTCTGCCTTTTTGCAGGGTGAATTGTTTGTCTACAAAATCATCGCTACGGGGCCAAGTGTGACCTCTGCTGTGCGCAACCAGAGACATGAGCGTTGTCAGGGACTTACACGGGATCGGCTTCAGAGGTGGCGGCGGCGTGGCGGCTCCGCTGAGCGGCCCGGCCCATTTCACAGAGGATGCGCCACGACCGCCGGTCCCCGGCGAGGAGGGCTCCGATGTGGAGCCACCCGTGCAGTCGGCGGCCACCCGTCCAGGCGCGCTCTCACAAACTTCCGGGTTTCCACTTTCCCTGTCCGCCAAGATGGCCGACTCATCCGGGTATGCGCCCTCCTCGTCGTCATCCGCGACACCGCGCCGACCCGACCTGGACCTTGGCTACGAACCGGAGGGCTCGGCTTCGCCCACTCCGCCCTACCTGAAGTGGGCCGAGTCGCTCCACTCGCTGTTGGATGACCAGGAGGGCATCCAGCTTTTCCGCAACTTCCTGTGCCAAGAAGGCTGCGCCGACCTGCTGGACTTCTGGTTCGCCTGCTCGGGATTCCGCAAGACAAGCCCGGAGAAGCGGGCCAAGCTGGCCAAGGCCATCTACAGGAAGTACATCGTGGACGGCGGCGGCATCGTCTCCAGGCAGATTAAGCCGGCCACCAAGAGCTTCATACGAGACTGCGTGGGGAGGCCGCATCCTGACCTCGCCATGTTTGAACAGGTACGTTTTTCACACTAACGTCGCACCGATGAATGTTGACTTACCCAGCTAGTAGACTGTTTGAATCATGTTCTTTCCATTGAGGCAGAGGTTTTGATGTCGAGTTTTTCTAGGCCCAAGTTGAGGTTGAGGTGGTGGTAACATTATGACCTGGCTGCCTATGTTGCACCTTCAACGGCTCAATCACTTTTCCTGTGAAGTATTGACATGCGTTATACTGTTACTTACCATTTCGTCTCTTTAAAGACATCGATATTATACTAAAATACAAAAAAAAAAAGCGCAGAACCCTGTTTGATATCAAATCAAATAAATCATAAAAAAGTGACATTTGTGTTAAGTTAAATATCACCTGTTGAGTGCTAAATGAACACATTTCAGCGAACCATTTCACATCTGGAGGCAGAACATTTTAGAGTCTTATTTTTCATTTTATAAAATGTTTCCTTTCAATCGAGTTTCTGAAGTCTTGAGGCTTTTGACCCATCTCAGACAACGTCAAAGCGGTGTGTGTGTGTGTGTTTTTCTCTCTCAGTGCTTCATTCCACTAAAGCTCACCAATCAGCAGCGACATGCTCCTCGTGGACAGGGCACACTAACCATTCGGCTCGTAGCTAGTTAAAAACGTCACATCCACGTCACAAGACTCTGAGGCTCTGAGTCCCTAATTTTCCTGGCTGCTTGTAAACGCTAGGCGCTAAGATAGGTCATGTTGCGCCATTATGGGCAGCTGCAAAAAAACATTATTATCTTACATTTATGGACAAAGAACATATGCATTAGTTCAAAATGGAAGAGATTGTATTTTTACATTACACTACATACATACACTATTACACATAATCACAGTAAGCAGTGGGCCTTATTGAGCTATTTTAAAAAGTGTGCATTATTAAAGTAATAGCTTTTAAGGTTTTGAATGTATGGTGTGATGTTTGTAAATGTTACTGTGTATAGTGAATGTTGCACTGAAATTAGAAGCGAATCATGGATTGAATCGATCACAATATCCACCAGAAAAATCTCAATTACATTTTTTCCTGAAATTATACAGCCCTAATCTCATGACACTTTAAGATGTCCAGCCGGTCGTCTATCTCACACGAGCAGCAGAAAGTGACCACTGTGTGAGGTCACTATACATTTGACATATATTAAAAAGAACACCTTCCTTAGTATGTCAGAGCCAGGTGAGATTGTCCTGTCACTGTGGCGCAGAACCGTTGGCTCTGTGTTTTGGGTAAAATCTGCAAAGATGAGAAAAGAAGAAAAATGGCTTCACGATAATGTGGTACTACTTTCCTCAACTGGATACTTGCGCTTGGTCTCGGTGGCTTGTCCTGAACCCTGCCTTCACTGGTCGAGTCCATTTCATGGAGCACCGACGCCAAATTTTATATGCGGGAAAACCCCTACTCATTAGATTTCAAGTATTATGTTGTGACGTTAAAGGCGCAAAAATCCCCGCTTCCAGCTGGATTTCATTGTGCTTACTTAAAAGAATGAAGAAGAAAAACGACGAGTTCAGTTGATGTGGTTTGGCATCTGTGCGTGTGGTTATTGTTTGTTTTAATGAATCATCTTTTGGCCGACATTGCATTGCGACATAAAAAATAATCTTGCTGTTGTGTTTTGACGTCAATGAGTCATGACCGATGATCTGGATTTTGATTTGTTTAGCACATCAATTACTGCATCCCTCATTTTATCTTCCCTTTGACCTTTACACAGAACCCAGCAAATATATATATATAAATATAAATATATATAGTTACCTTGTGAATCCTGGATTTACAGATATGTCATTTTGTTGTGTTTTGACCAATTGTTGGTTTCTTACCCGATGAAATGCATCAGAATATGCACAATAGAGTGGCATTGGCCTCATAGCATGTCCTGGAATTTTATTCGAGCATTTATGGTTGACGCAGATTTGCGGGTTTTATTAAATAAACTACGCGATTGACGACGGCGTGGGAGGAATTTGAAGCAGTGTAATGAGTCGACAGTGACATACTGTTAAGAAATATGTTTGTACACAATGAGGACGTTGAAAATTTTGACGGCTTTGGACGACTAATTACCCCGATCACCCAAGGTTATTCCAACTGCGCTCCAGTGTGAAAGTAAATATATTTGGAGTTATACACCCGCAGATGCGACATTTGTTTGATTTAAAAAAATATATACATTGAAGGTTTATAATAATAAACTTAGGTTTGCGTGAACGCAAGTGTAAGCTTTAAAATGTTTTTGGAATTATGTTTCTATCTGCTTCAGGAGCTGAGATATCCATTATTTTGAATTTTTAGAGGCATGTTTTGTCAGGCACTTTAGGCCTTAATGAGTTAAGAGGGAAGCATGCCGACTTGTCTGCCCTACTTATCATCGCCGCAGAAATCATGCTTGCTGGCTTTTACAGGCAGCATGGAAGCTGTTAAGTTTTTGTTTTTCCCATTGACTGCTAACAGTGATTCAATACATCTTTTGGCACTTGTACTTGTGAAGCATCCTGGAAACCGTCCACTTATAAGATGTACAGTATTTACAATGATATTATCTTTTGCGTTGCAGGCCCAGACGGAGATCCAGACCCTAATGGAGGAGAACACCTACCCTCTGTTCCTCAAGTCGGACCTGTACTTGGAGTACACGCGCACCGGCGGCGAGAGCCCCAAGCTGAATCCCAGCGACCAGAGCCCGTCGTCGGGGCCCGCCAAGCCTGTGACGGGCTGCTTGCCCACATTGACGGAAGATGAGGAGTGGAGGTAAAAAATGGTGTTGTCCTTCATTTTATCACTGTTAGAAATTCTAACCAAAATGTTTCCTTTGAAAGAGTATTTGTATTTTGTGTTTATATTTGGTGTTATTGGTACACCAGAAAGATGACCCAGCCGTTATGAGCTAGTTTCACCACAAGAGAAATATGTTGTAAAGAAGGAAAATGGGTGGAATTTGTCTCCAAGTCGTGATTCTTGGGGTATTATCGCAAAAGCATCCCGCGGGATATCTTCTTAAGACACCTGGTTTCAAATTGTGGAAAAAAACTGTTTCTTACTTGAAGGTGTGGAGGCGGGCAGAAGGAAGCGGAGCAAGAAAAGGAGGAGTGCGGGGACACGCCGGCGGGAAGGCTTACCCAAAGCCTGTTAATGCAGACCGTACCACAGAGGACCTCCACCAGCAGGCGGCGGCAAGACACCATGGAGTACAGGTGGGACCTTAAGTCATATGCCGTGGTCAGGTGCCTTCACTTACAAGTGCACCAACTTACAAGTTCTTCAAGTTACGGGCTGTCGTGTGGTCTATTTATTTATTTATTTTAAAGCATTGTGTTGCAAGTGAACTTCCGATACGCCACTGCTTGAATTAAATGAAAAAGAAAAATGGTGCAATTAATTGCATATGGGCAAGGAGAGCTACAGTTGCTGATGCATTTTCAGTCTTATGTGGAAAACGGTCAAATACAAACACGTAAACTGTCGCAAGGAGCTGCTGTTGGCCACAACTCTTGCTGAGATGCTGACACGCAGAGAACCCAGCGCCGTTTACTGATGTCACTCATTAGGCCGCGCCTATTATTTCCCTAATAGCTGAAACTGTCTATTGTTTTTTTCTGTAAATTGATTACGATTCAGTTACTGGTTTGGTCTGAAACATGTAGAGAGAAAAAAAGGCAAAAATGCTGATTTGATAATTGATTACGTGAGGATTAATTGGTGCACCTCTACACTAATGGTAAAAATAATAACAGTGATTGTCTGTTGTCAGACACTGGAGAGAGCCGGTGAACCCGTACTACGCCAATATGGGTTACGCACGTGCCCCCGCCACCAGTGCCAACGACAGCGAGCAGCAGAGCATGTCGAGCGATGCTGATACGCTATCGCTGACCGACAGCAGCGTGTAAGTCCACGACGCCTGTTTCCTATTGCCGCCGTCACGATTGTTTAGTTCCCCACTTTCATTTGTGCGCGCAGAGATGGTATTCCTCCTTATCGATATCGGAAGCAGCATCGCAAGGAGATGCATGAAAGTGCCAAAGCTAACGGACGTGTCCCCCTACCTCATATACCTGTGAGTATATGTTCTCAACCATCATTAATTGTCACCCATTTGCTCAAAATTAAGTGAATGTGCAAGGTATGATTTGTTTGACCAACAGTTGTGCAGCTTAATAAAGATGCATGTGGACCCGCGTTTTAATTGGTTGTTAAGTTAGCAGAAGTCTAAAAATCACAAAAGTTTATACTGCGCAGTGCAGGTGTTATCACTGCACGTTTTGAGAATGGAAATCTAAATATCAGGTACAAACAATACAGAAATATTTGGGAAAAAATACGACCAAAAAAAACCCCATTGGATTAAAAAAAATGGAAAAAATACAAATATTTCAAAAACACAAATTAGAAACAAAAAAATAAATATTAAGCAAAAAAATATTAGGAAAATTTGTTAGGCATATATTAAAAATATATGAAATAAAAATACAAATTTTTCAAAAAATAGACCTTAAAATTATTGGCTGAAAAATAGACAAAAAAAAACAAATTGCTAGCTCAAAAGCACAATTTCTTAAGTCATTTTTAATCATCTGTTACGAAATTAAATAAAACAACTCTTGGCTAAAAATGTGTTTTTCTTGTTTTCAGGGTAAGTCAAATATGGCTTAGGCTACAGTGCTGGTGGTCGAATTAAATATTAAAAATAATACCAAACGATTTGGCACATTTGATGAAAATATACAAAAATGAGTGACAATGAAAATTTTAGAAAAACAATGCAAATTATATCGTTCTTTCTCTGTATGTTTGTGCATGCCATACAGCGCACGTATCGTATGCCAAAGGACATCCACGTAGAGCCTGAACGGTTTGCAGCTGAGCTCATCAAGAGGCTGGAGATGGTTCTCCGGGAACGGGAGGCCCAGGAGCGACTGGAAGAGAGGCTAAAGCGAGTACGACTGGTGAGTGGTAACCATTCACTCATCACTAGTTGAAATAAACCTCAATACACCTGGCATTGTCATGTGATTCAAACAGGAAGAAGAGGGGGACGACGCCGACATCTCCGTCACCACCTCCATGTCGTCACACAGCATTACCCTCCCACTCCCCTCGTCCTTCCCGCCCCTCTACGGAGCCCATTACTCCGAGACCACTGCCAACACGGCAACGGTCGCCACCTACGGCGGCCTGGTGGCCATGGGCGACTCGCACGACGACGACCCCGAGTCCATCTTGGACGAGCACGTGCAGCGGGTGATGAAGACGCCGGGCTGCCAGTCGCCAGGCGCCGCTAACGTGGCCTTGGGTGGGGGTGGCCGACAGACGCCGCCCAAATCATCGCGGTCGCCTGACGGGGGCATCGGGCCGCCACACAGAGCGGGAGGGCACAGTCTACCTGCTGCCGGGGTCAAAGGTAAGCGGCTGCAGCGTAAAACAGAAAGCTCTTTACTGTGGCGATGTTGTCTGAGAGATACATTACTTTCCTGATCCATGAATTTGGTTGTTAGTGTGACTATAGATGTTTCTAAAAGAAATATATGACATACCAGAGTGGCACAAGTCAAAACATTCAGTGCGCATACTGCTCCAAATTTTATTTAAAAGATACTTAGAATTTTTTTTATGAATACACTTATTAGGAAAAATACAAAAATATTAGATGCAAAATACCCAACTATTTGAAAACATTTTCTGAATTAAACTATTTGATTAATATTTTTTTAAATATGAGATTAAAACAAATTATACAACTGTTTGGAAAATATATAAATAATAGATGGAAAATATACACATTTGGGTGTGACAAAAATATTGTACGTATTTTTTTTAATTAGAAGATAAAAATATTAGGAAAATGCATTAATAATGTATGAGAAATACACAATTTGGGAAAAATCTTGAAAAATGCGGTAATTTTATTGGAATCTAACAGATGAATTATTAATTTTTTTAATACACAAATGTTACACTTTTTTTCCTGAACAAAACTATTAAATGAATATCTCTTAAGATTTAGAGGAACATGCAGAAATTACAACGAAAATATCAAGGGAAAATTAGGACAAACATTACATAAATATTTAACAAATATGAGATTATATAGTCAAATATTAGATGGAAAAACATTACAAGATAAAAAATTGAAAATATTACAATGCCTTTGAAAAAAATTTAAATAGAAAAAATATTAGGCGCAAATCTAAATTTAATGAAAAAAATGCACAAATACTAGATGAAAACATGACACAACAGACTTTAGAAAATACTTAAGTATTAGATGGAAAAAAATACAATGTAAATATTAGTTGGAAAAACAAATTATAAACACTCTGGTGAGATTTCCAGGAAGTCTCAACAGTTGTTTTTGTTCACAAAAAGGTACTTGATATGGACTCTATCAGAGGGTCCAATCAAGAAGAGTAAACAAAAAGTAGAAGCTTCCAAAATGATAGTGCTGAAAGAAAGAAAAATCCATACCAAAAATTTCTTGTACTGGTGAACATGTCACTAACTTTTTGCTAACCATTTTTGCAGTCGTTTTTTTTATGTTTGATTGTTTAATGCAGTGAAAAGAGTCCGCCAATACTCACTTTTTGTCAGGTATGCATCACCACAAGCAGCTATACCACCACCGAGGACGAGAAGGCCAGGAAGAGGCGGGCTCCAGGCCGCAGCCTAACTTCCTGTGGAACGGCGAGCCGGCCGGCCAATATGCCGCCAGGAGTCGCAACTATGCCGACGGCGCCGGAGCCAGCACCCTGGACGCAATGGGCTACAAGTAAGACCCCCGGAGCGCACCGCACCTCACCCTCTGTGTCGGCTTATTACAACTGGCTTGCATTTGTTTTGCAGTAGTAAAGGCAGCACGCTGTCGAGGCGAGGCAAGAAGACGTCTGAGGCGTCTGGAAAAGGCGAGGACTGCGGTCGCGGGATGGAAGCGCAGGTGCCGCTGGAGGATCTGGAGAGAAACCAGAAGATCCTCCAGTGGATGATGGAGGGAGACAGGCAGAGGAAAAGCTCCCACGGGTGAGCCCAGCAAACTGTAATTTGACACTCAATGTATACAACAGATGAACTCTAATGCAAAAACAGTCGAAGATTCGAATCACAAAAAGCTGCTCTCGCTCGGGGTCCTGTTTGACGAATAGAAAACAGGAAGTTGAAACCTTTCAAAAAGCTGCTTTATGCTATCTGGCTGACTGAGAGGTATATATACCGGTAAAAGAAATAAGAAACCTTGCAAAACAAACAGATGAATTCAACTGCACCACAATAAGATTTAAGAGTCATTTTGTTTATAAAAAGCACGCTTCTGACTCCGGCTGAGAAAACTATTAAGAATGGGAAGAGTCCCATGTGTGGAAATGAATATGAATTCATGTATAATATGCAAAGACTGACGTCGGCGACTTCTTTGCAGCGGCAGCACCAGCAGCTCTCGGCGGACGGGTGGCAGCAGCGAGTCGGCGCGGCCCACCTCGGTGGAGCGGCCCGGGGCCGTCCACCCGTGGGTGTCGGCCCAGCTACGCAACAACCCCTCCTCGGCGTCGCCCGCCCTGGCAGCGCACCCCTCCTCGGCTGTATCGGCACAGGTGCAGCCCTCGCACCCCTTCATCCAGGACCCCGCCATGCCGCCCAACCCGGCCCCCAACCCGCTGACGCAGCTTGAGGAGGCCCGGCGCCGGCTGGAGGAGGAGAGGCGGAGGGCGGCCCTACAGCAGGCCAAGCAGAGGTGTGCCTCTAGGTGGCACTTTCAAGTGCTTGTGTAATACACGCTATTTGATGTCATACGGCTAACGTGGATGGTTTTCGTCTGAAGGCACAAGTCTGGAAAGCGGCAAGTGTGCGAGAACATGACGGTGGCCTACTACTTCTGTGGTGAGCCCATCCCGTACCGGACCTCCGTCAAGGGCCGGGTGGTGACTTTGGGCCAGTTCAAGGAGCTGCTCACCAAAAAGGGCCACTACAGGTGAGGTGGAAGGCGGAACTCGCTGTTTGAGCAATGATCCAAGTTAGCCAGCTAGCGGCTAACACAAGAAGTGAGATTCAAGTCTTGTGTGATTTGGCTGAAGTCTCATGTGGTGTCACATACAACGATGGTCGAAACGTTTCGCCATGAAATTCGCGTTCCGTAAAATATTAAAACAAGCATGTAAAACACTTTGATCCCATATGAAAAGCATAATGGAAAATGTATAGCTATTTTTTATTTTGGAGTGGGGGTAATGACTTCTGTCTTGTAATATTTCGATTTTTTTTTTTTTATTCTTTCCTCCAAAAATACATCTTTCTTAATGCTTTCTTTAAGCTTTCGTCTCCAAAGATGTTTTTTTTTCTTAGGATTTTTTATTTTTATTTAAAAATTTCACTGGGGTTAAAAATACAAAGTTTTTAACTCAATCACTGACAGACGGTTATAGAAGTCAAATATCTGTTATTTTACGTGGGCAGGCAGTGAATTAATTTTAGTTTAATGACATTTTCTCTCTTGGGATAAATGACTTCAGTTCTCAAAAGATAACCTAAAAAAATTGCATTCCTTTCCTCTTGAAAACTTTCGTTGAATCTGTACCACAGTGTTTTTTTGTGTGTGGTTAAAAAGACATTTCTTAAAATATGAGTGTTCTCCCCAAAATTAAGCCCTTCTCATAAGATTGATTTTGTTTACTTATTTGTATTTTACTTAAAAATAATATTAATAATAAAATAAAAAATCTGTAAAAAATGACTTTATTTTCCTCATGAGATTATGGCTTTCATTGTAAAAAGACTAGTAAGTTTAGCAATTAAAAAAAATATTTTTAATTACTTTAAAAAAAAGTTAAAATCCATTTCTTTCTAGGAAAAATTAACATTTTTATAAATTTGATTTTTCTTCTTTGAAAATGACTTGGCAGCATCAATAATGCGTGTGTTAAACACCAACTGGACAAAAGTTCTTCACTTCTACAACGCCAATGTCGTTATTCTTTTAGTGTCATCTTTCCCAACACGCCTCTCCCTTTCCACCAGGTTTTACTTCAAGAAGGTGAGCGACGAGTTTGACTGCGGCGTGGTGTTTGAGGAGGTGCGGGACGACGATGCCATCCTGCCCATCTTCGAGGAGAAGATCATCGGCAAGGTGGAGAAGGTGGACTGAAAACGTGTTCAACCAGGGGAGGAAAAAAATGGAAGCTAAAGCAGCATGTGGAGCTTGAAGGGATATTTAGGTCAAAGTGAGGATTCGTCACCTTGTCTAAAATGGCCGCCGCCGTGGACTAAATGGCGGGAGATGACGTCGTCTTCCACTTGTTCTCCAGACCATTATTAACGATGCTGCTACATTACCACGGAAACCCTAGAAAAACCTTAAAACCTTAAACCTACACTTAGGTGTGCTCGGCTGGGTGGGGGGGGGGATGGCAGATCAAAGGGAAGCGCGCAAGTCCTCGGCTCCGTTTGTGGGAAGTCACGTTGGCGACCAGTCATCGACGACGACAAGTTCTCCGGACAACGTGTTTACCAACCAAAGCTATCTTTTGTTTTATTGTGTTCAAATGGTTATTTGAATTGTGTATGTACAAGGTATGGTACTATAATGCAGCCTCGTTTGGACATATCTCCCCGCGTAAATGTTGTATTATCATGTATGTTTTTCCCCCCCACGCTTACAGCTAATTCCGTTCTTTCCTGTCGCCTTGGCCCTGATTTCAGTACCTTGCACAACATTATTTTATTTTTTTGCTTCACTCTCTCCCATTCTGACAAAAAAATGAAGTCGGTCGCAAACTTCGTCCAATCTAGCCAAAGAACGCAATGCTGCGTCCCCGCTAACCGCTAGGAGTTGCTACAACAAATGTTGCGGAATGTTGTCATCCCGAAAACGACGTTAATTTGACGACTGCCGACATTGCAGGTAGCCGTCGTCCCATAAACAGCAGGCAAGTTCAACTTTTTCCGTTTTTGTTAAACACGTACCATATGAAGTTGCTTCCGAGCATTAAAAAATACATCATGAAGGTGAAAAAAAAAACCTGTTAAATCACTGGAGTACAAATTGCATTTTTGCGGGGAAATTCTTTTACCGAAAACAAGACTTGTAGAGCTCCGACTAGCACCCAAAATCCCCGTACCCGAATCATGTTGACGGCATCAAATGCGTTGCAGTTGGATTTGAAAGTTCAACTTCTAATTACGGAAAAGATTTTCTTTTAGTTTATAGTAGCTTACCCTAACCAGAATCTCATGTGGCATTGTTGCCAAGGGTAGAATCCCGGCGGGTTATTGTGCCTTTTGTTGCATGCGGCATCCACCACAAGGCTTTTCCTGTTTGCAGTACCAAAAAGTGCAATGACTGACCGCAATGTGACATGTGATTCTAGTTAAGCGTTTCATCTTAAGCGTTGCCGTAGTAACTTAGAAGTGGACGTTTCCAAATCTAACCACAACTTGTTCGCAAACACAATTAAGGAATGGGGATTTTGGGAGCCGATCCAAGCTCTAATTTTGGTTGCTCCTGAGTAGCCCAAACTATGAAAGAAGTGACTTTACAGTCCCAAAAAATATAGTACAATTATTTTGGAAAAACATGTTATGCCTAATAGCTAAAGTTTTTTGAAGAGTTTGTATGGTCAAATTTCTTAAAAGGAAAAAAAAACTTGGACAAACTAGTGGTCAACATCTTATTTGAAAAAGCAAATATCAGCACTGTCGGATTTGGACATACATTCATTCAAAAACAATTTCACATACAACAAAATTGTCAATTCCCCCCCCAAAAAAAAGTCTGAATTGGGCTCGCAATGAAAAGTTACCCGTCATGGTGGGGTTGAAGAAGCAAATTTGTCCGAATGTCAAACAACTCAGTATTACGGAAGTTGAATGTATCTTTTACTCTTGTTTTTTTTTTCTTGTTTTTTTAAACATCTGATGTATGCAAGTGTGCGCCTGCGTGCCAAGGTTCAACAAATTGGGGGTAAAAAAAAATGAATGTGTGGACCTCTGAACAAGTCGGCGGGGGAAAGCGTCGGGATCCAAACTGACTTCAACTTATGCCTTTCTGAATTTTTTAAAATGATTTGTTTATAAAAAAAAATATTATAAAAAATTAATAATTTTAATAATCACCAAGCATGTTCTGTACTTTGTAATGGCCTTGCCGGTGGGTTTTTGTTTTGATGCTAGCTAACATCTCGTTCCTGTTCGTGAAAAACACAGTGCCTTTTTATCGTATCTTTATTTGTGTTTATAGGGGGGGGGGGGGGGGGATCATGATATTTTTTTTTTCACTGCTTTTTGTTTTCGCTTCAGATTTGCAAAGCTCACTTGTCGCTATCGTAGCTGATCTGCTGTAAATATGTACATTATCATTTCATACATGCGCCACCGCAAGATGTCACTGTGCCGGTTCCACTTGTACATTTCTTTTCAAAAAAGGTACTTCACAAATAAAGATGTTGGATAAATAGCAGTCTTTAAAGTTTTTTTTTTTTTACATATAAAATGAATTAATAGACAATGTTATTTATCTGGCAATGCCAAATAATTTTAATCCTGTAATTATACTAATTAGTCATCAATATATGCTTTGATGTTGCTTATCTTATTTATGGGGAACCCCCCCCCCCCCCCCCCATTTTTTTAAGGTAACCAACGAATTTCTTATAAATGTGGCTGAAATCACTTGATACACGATAAAATTGTACAGCAACTATGTTAATGAGTTAAATAGTCATTCACTAATCAGTAGACATGGCATTTAGTGCAGATATTTTTTTTATTATGATGAACGGTTGAACAAACAATCTATAGATTTGGACAAAAGTAAGTATACACGTTTTACATTTTAACTTAAGGGATCATTCAAAGATTTCGAACGACGGAAAAATGTTTGTTGAAGTGATGCAGAAGTAGTAGTCAACTCCACCAATAGATGGCGGTGATGCATCATGCGCCGCTCTAAAATTACCACAAAAGAAGAAGCTGCCAAAGAGCTGTTGTCGGACGCCATCTTGCGGCGGTATAGTGAGGTTCGTTGTTTTGGGTTTAACTTCAAAGTTGACACATGGATGTTCCAGTTGCCACATAAACGCCACACAACAGCGTTTCTTTTACTTCATTTTTAACCGAGTAGTGGACTTCTTTTTTTTTTTATTATTATCTTGAAACCATGTAAAAGTGTACATACACGCTATGTTTACTGCATAACTTAACATGCTAGCAAGCTGACATATAAGTGCTAGCTTCGGTGTTGTTGTAGTTAGCCATGGATCCGCTGAGCATGGTGGAGGATGAAGTGGCTTTGGAGGGACTGGACGGCATCACGATCCCCACTTTGTGGATACGATTGGGGGATAGGAACCCTAAATTCCCACTTATGCTGGACGACGCCACCAAGGAGCTCGTCTGGAGGTCGCTGGTGGCCAACAGCGACATGACGTTCTACCTGCTGCCGGCCGAGAGGGACGATGTGGTGGTATACGACAGGTGAGTTCACTGAACTATGCTCATGTAGACTTTAAAGCGATCGCACGAGTTCTGTCAGAAAAGTTGCAGGACTGGCGTCTTTGCCACGTCTTCATGCACTTTTTCTCTTCTGGGATCCTCTGCAGCGCCATCGTAATGGCCAACTTGATGTCGTCCACGTCTATTAGCAGTTTGTCGTCAAGGTTTAAAAGCTGTTGTAGTAAAGTTGACTAGTCAACAAAGTGGTTGGAACCCGCTAACACATAACTTTCTGTAATGAACAAGAAACAATATATTTGAATTTGTAATGAGATGTATGTGTCAGGGTTAAGCTGTCTCATGAAGACCTGGACATTGAAGACCAGAAGGACGTGTACCCGCTGCACATCATCCACCAGAACAAAGATGGCTTCCAGGGCTCGTGCGCCACCTTTAACCAAAGGACCGACATCACCGCGCGCCTCCGCTCCTCGTCGTCCATCAGCCTGCAGGAGGTTTTAAAAAAGTACAACAATGGCGCCATATTGTCGTCCACTTGTGTCATTCAAAGCATCACAGACTGTCTTCCGTGCTGCAGATACGGCAGGAAGCTGGTGGCGGTGGCGTCACAGAGATGCCGTTTCCGGGTTCTCATCGGCAGCGAGGGCAACCCCGATACCAAACTGTTGGACGATTCCTACTGCATGCTGGAGCGGGTGGGACGGGCACGATGGCAGGGGGAGCTGCAGAGTGACCTCAACTCCACTTTCAAGTATACACGCACACACACACACACACACAACCAGAGAGAGTTGCACATGCATTGACACACACACATGCCCACACACACAAACAAGTAGCCAAACTCATACACATGTTCACCAGGTTACGTGCGTGTGTGTGTGCGTGTGCAGGGTGGACTCGCGTAAGTTGCACTACATCCGGAAGCCTCTGATCCGCCACAGCCTGGTGTGCGCTCAGGCCTGCACCAGACGCCGCAAGTCGGGCCAGCAGCAAAACTCCATCCTCCTCATGCTCAAATGTTTCCACATCATCAGGTCTGCTTACATCCACTTCACTTTTACAGGAACAAGTCACAGCAAAGAGTATTTTTATCCTGTGAAATTAGGACTTGTGTTCTTGTGGAATTCTGAATATTGTTGTCGAATTAATATACAGTATTTTCTCCAAAATGAAAAAGTTTTTTGTGACGTAATAAATATTAGAGCTGTCAAACTTTTACCGATAAATTTTTAAATCAAAATAATAACATTTTAGAATTTTGATTAATCATGATTAATCACTTAATTAAAAAGGCTTATTTTTTTAATCAAATTTTTCCCCCCGGCAAATTTGAAGAGCACCTGTTGTGTGTTAATTCTTTCAACATTTAATGTTATGAGGACGTCTTCAACATTTTTTTTGATCCATTGCTCACGCTCGTCCTCCAAAAGCCTCCAATTTTATCCATCTCAGAGGGCGGCCATTTTGCCACTCTCTGGCGACTAAATATTACATCACAATTGCTCGGGGCTCAGGTTGCAGCTAATCACAGCTCAGCTGGCCAATGTCATGTGACTAAGCTCAGAAACAGGTGAGCCGTGATTGGTTGTTACCTGAGCCCTTACGCACTGTGATGTCATTTTCAGTCAACAGCAAGTGGCAAGATGGCCGCGCCCTGACATGGACAGTAAAAACGGTGGCTTTTGTTGCTTAATTCATATTCCACAAAAGCAATATTAATCAGAATACCGTGTTTATACTAGTATAGGACATAATATTGTAAATACATTTTTTTTACTTGACTTCCCTGAAAAAAAAAAAAAAAGACACAAACTAGGGGGAATTTTTTTTTGGGTGGTCTACGTCTAAACATCCGTCAAATCTATCAAATTTAATGAAAGATATGAATGTTTTTGTGCCCTTTAACTCTTTGACTGCCAGACGTTTTCAGAAAAGGGATGCCGTGGGTGCCAGCCGATTTAAGCATTTTTGACTGATCTTTCAAGGTCCACAGAAAATTATGTGTTTGGACTATGGAAACACACATACTACCAAATGAAAGATTGGATTCTCATCTTTCATCAGAAAAAAAAGTTTGTTTCTACCTTATTCCGTTTTTCAGTAATCAACAATAGAAAATGGTTAGTTTCACCTCTGTTTTGAAAAAAACGTCTTTTAACGTCTTTGGCACTCCTCCATATGATTTTACTAAACGTTATATAACGTTTTTGGCAGTCAAAGAGTTAATATTAGGATGTAAAAAAAAATATATTTAAAAAATGCTCTGTTGCGTCCTTGCAGGAGATCCAAGTACGACATGCTTATGGAGTACGTGTCCATCTTCCTCCAGAAGATGCCACAACAGCTGGCCGCGTTGTCCACCATCCGAGAGCACCTGGTTGCCGTCTTTGATTTGTTGTTACGTTTCCTGGTTGTGGCCTTTAACATAATGAATGTTTGTTGTGTTGTAGGATCTCCCGGAGTCGGCGTGCAAGCGTGTGATTCGGTACATGCGAGACATCAAGTCGGTGGAATACTGCAGCGTGCCTCTGGAGGACTTGGATAAGGACGGAAAGCCCGTGTTTACCAAAAGAGGTCAATCTCTATTTACATTTACAATACTTAGTTTTTTGTTTTTGTTTTTTTGTAATGAATCCGCTCGGTCGAAATATCAAGTAAAGTGAAATCTTAGTAATAGTTATCATATTTAGTTTTTCATTTTATTAATCATTATTAATATTCGCTGTATTTATACCAGGATTTATAATAGAACTTGTGCAACAACAACAAAAAAATGAAGGGAACAGAATGACTGAAATAATAAAGAATTGTTAACCTAACTATTTAAATGTATTTTTAAAATAACATTATGGTTGCTTTTAATAAAAATGTTATTGATTAAAAAAAATATTAAAAACTTATATGGGACTTTTGGTGCATTTTGTAACCGCATCAAAATAAATGTTTTTTTTTTTCAATTTATAAACTAAGATTTAAAATAAAATAAAAAAAATCATACCAATATTGCAATGCAACATTAAAGATGATACAATCAAGCAGCAATTACAGGGATTTAAAAATTTTTTATATTGATATAAATTTGCATTTTTTATTTTATTAATTTAAAGCTGCTCTATGTAACAATTTGCCCAAAAATATTTGCCCATTTATGACTAAAACATCTTCTAATTAGTTAGATTAACACATAGAACACATTATTGTAAAGGACATTTTTGACTTGACTTCCCCTTTAGACAACATTAAGAAACAAAAAGTAGAATGTAAGCAATGTGGATCCCCTTTCAGTATCATGGAAACATCCTTTAAAACTAAAAAAAAATTCAACAACTGAACAAAATGCAATTGTTTACTTTATTTGCAGTGCAATGACGCGCCACCATTTTTTAACCACTGCAGGCAAAAAAGTGCACGTGCGCTGCCTGAAGCTACTCAAGCCATACACAGGCAAAGTGGACGACTGGAAGGAAGATGAAGAAGACGACGAGGACGAGGAGGGCGGCAAAAGGCGAACTCTGCCCCCTATTGGCCGGATCATGGAGAAGGACGTTTTGTCACAGGCGTACAACCTGAGTGTGTTCCATCAGCGATGCATCCTGGTCCGGCACGGTTGTCGCTCTTGTTGATTGATTTGGTTTTTCTTGTTGATTTTGTCGCTGCAGTTGTATCGTGCGGCACCAAAGGAATCCCTCAGTCGGTCATCGAGTCCAGGATGAACATCGGCAAGCTGGAGGGTCGCATGATCTGGAGGAAGTTGGAGAGGGACGGCGTCATCAAGGTAAGACGTTTTTACTGTGTCTATCCATCAATCCTGGTCAAAATGTATGGATTTTAAAAGAATCAGTAGTTTGTCTTCACTTTAGCAATGCACAACATCAATTGTTTCTTTTCTTTCAGAAATGGAAGCTCATATTTGTATTATTTTTTTTTTTTTAGGAACTTGCAACATTAATTGTCTTCTTTTTTTAGAAACCTTCAACAGCAATGCCTTTTCTATGAACGTTAAGTTTGTCTTCTTTTTCAGAAAGTGCTAATGGTTTGCCTTCATTTTAGGAACGTGCAATATCAATAACCTTTCTTCTTTCATTCCTTACATGAAATGTGTCTTTTTTTTTTAATGAAGATGCACCATTACTAGTTTCATCTTATTTTTTGGAAATAGCAACAGGCCCAATTAACTTTGTTTGTCTTCTTCGTGTGAATTGCAAAGATAATTGCTTGTCTTTCCAGGAAACTGCAACTTCAGGTTTCATCTTTTTTTTTTTTAGGAAAGAGCAATGTCAATAGCATGTCTTCTATTTAGGAAAGTGCAACATCAGAAGTTTGTCTTCTTCATGGGGAAAGGGCAACACCAATCACTTGTCGTTTTAGAAAAGTGCAACTTCAACTTTAGCTTCCTTTTAGGAAAGCGCAACATCGAGAAAAAAAAATTCCAACACTTCGGGGTACGCTCCAACCGCCTGTTTTAGCTAAAGATATTAACAAGCTTTCTCCGACAACAACAAAAAAACTTTCAAAAATATATAAGTTACTTTCATATACTGATAAAATGTCTTTACCCATCTCGAAATGGGAGACAGACTTGTCTATAGCACCGGAACCTGACTTTTGGATTCAAGTTTGTGAAAACGCATTTAAAATGACAAAACACACAAATTTACAACTTATCCAATATAAAATTATTCACACAACATACATTACTCAATATATGATGAAGAAAATGGGACTCTCAGACTCCGACATTTGTCTCCAATGCTTACAAAACACTACAGACACTTATGTTCATGCTTTATGG
This sequence comes from Vanacampus margaritifer, assembly GCF_051991255.1. Taxonomy (NCBI): domain Eukaryota; kingdom Metazoa; phylum Chordata; class Actinopteri; order Syngnathiformes; family Syngnathidae; genus Vanacampus; species Vanacampus margaritifer. The sequence continues at coordinate 2,773,271 of NC_135438.1, forward strand.
TTATGTACTCCGGTTATGTATTTCTGGACTAAAGTCTTAGAAAAACTTTCCGCTATTTTGGACTGTAGGATACCTTTATCTCCAAACTTGTGTTTGCTAGGTGACCTAACAACAACTGATTTACCACATAAACAATTTCAATCTACACTTGTAGCCCTTACTATCGCTAAAAAAACAATTCTTGTTAACTGGAAAAATAAACAAACTCTGAATATCGACCAATGGTCTAACCTCCTCATAAATCACATTTTAATGGAAAAAATATCTGCCTCAAATAAAAACCAAATATCAAAATTTATAGAAACATGGTCTACGTATATAGAATTTTTTAACCTAATTCCGGTTACTTAATTCTGTCTGTTAGCGAGAGCCACTACATCGTGATAACTTACATTGATGTTTCTGCATTTGGCAATGTATTATTATATTATATTATTAGTATGGGATTTTTTTTAATGGGCTTTAGGTGAACTGATGAATACACACACGCTCGCACGCATGCACGCACACGCACATACAAAAAAAAAAGTATATATATGTGTGTATATGTATATATATATGTATATGTATTTAAAAAAAAAAAAGAAAAAAGAAAAAAAAACATTTATTAATTTTTTTTTAATTGAAAAAAAAAAAAAAAAAAAAGGAAAGCGCAACATCAACGGCTTGTCTTCCTGTTATTAAAGTGCACAATTAATCATTGGCTCCTTTGATCTCACGACACATCTCTTACGCCTCGCAGGGCTTCATGGTGGACGAAGGCCGTCAGAGGGTCACAAAGTTCATCAGCCACAAGTACGGTTGGCGTTTTCGATTCTCCGCGTGAAATGGCGAACCTCGCCGTGACCCTGGCTTTTCCCCCTCACTAGGAACGTGGGCGTCAGCAACCACCTGCAGCTCCTCTCCAAAGAGAAGCAACGCAAGAAGCTTTTCCGCTCTTCAGCCTCGCCCGGGTCGGCGAGCGCCAGCAAGGCCCCCTGTCGTACCCCGGCCACCGGCAAACCGCAGCAGAAAGCTACCAAGAAGAGCAGAGCAGCAAGTGATGCGCTAGAAGAGGAAGATGGCGATCCGAGTTTCGATTCGCAAGATCAAGTCGGGAAGAAGTCGGACGTGACCATCGCACGAGCTTCTCCAACTCCAGCGGTGGCGGAGGCGGAGCCTGTTAGCACGACAGGTAAGCTTCAGCCATTCATTGTTATTTTCAGGGATCTGATTTTTCCGCTAATTCGCGGAATTCCGCTTTTTTTACCCCCCCCCCCCCCCCAAAAAAAAAATTCAGACTTTTTATTTTATTTATTTATTTATTTATTTTTTAGTAGTTCATTGTGTATGCACATGACTCCGACAGATAACATCTTCTGCTATAACAAAGACATTTGTGGTATGCTCTAATATGAGTTACTTTTCATTTGGTCATGATACAATTATTTGTTCATGAAATTTGAACTCTTCAACATTATTTATGTGTTAACTTAGTAATCACATTAGTTAGATATGATGATATTCTCAGTGATAGTTTTTAAAAGCAAAGGCAGTCCAATGTTTTTGAATGTGACTGATTTTGAGTTGACTAAAACTGCCATTTTATATGGGACAGTTCAATATACATTGAAAATTTATGCTGTTGTTTTGTCTATTTCTTTGTCATGTGAGTGCATTGAAAGTACTTAAAAACACGGAAAACCCATGAGCTCCGGAAGCCCCCCCCCCCTTGTCCCCCCATTGGACAAAAATGACGAGGGCTAAACGCATTACAAAACCCGGAAATAGAGGAAAACATGAAATTCCGACGTGCTGCATATTTGTTGCGTTATTCGATGCCAGATATTTGCGAGCGTCAAGGGCAGCTCATTCAACGGAGGTTCCGCGACGCTGTTTCTCATTTCGGAACGCGTCGTCGATTGCGTGCAGTAACCAGAGGAGCAAAGTTGCGCTCCGTGAGTTTAGCACAATAGTCACTACCGGGCAATATACATATATAATATATATGAATACACCCTTTAAAGGCATTGTCGAAAGGACTTGTTTTGGCCTGTCCAGGATGTTTCTGGGCAGAGACTCAACGTTTTGTTTTCCCGCCAAGCTACGATCAGTAGCATATGCAAATTTTGCTGTGTGAACGCGCGCTCCTGATTGGTGGGCTGGTTTCATGCTCGTTCCTGGTTGGCTGCTTCCTTGAGCTACGGAGGCAAGCTACGATCAGCCTTTCATCTATGCAGAGAAAAGAAAAAATCTCAAAATGTTTATTATTCATTTTGTCAATTCTGAGTGGCTTTTTCTTTCAACCAACAATTTGCCCGTGTCTTTTAGAGCGAGCGTCAGTTAAGGTTAAAGAAGAGGAGGAAGAGAACGTGTCATTGGCTCCGTCCAAGGAGGACGAAGGGACTGCAGCGGACCCAGCAAAGGACATTCCGATGGTGGATGTCGTTGACACAAACCTGGTTCGTCTCCTTTTGCGCCCGTCTCGTTTCAAATGTGTCAGCCAAGTGGAAGTTAACCGCCAGATTCCTGTCCAGTTCGTCAACAGCAACAAAAGGCACAGCGAAACGTACCGCGTGCTCAGGAGGAAGAACCTCATCATGGAGGCCGTGCACAAGTACAAAGTCATCGACGACCTTTACCAGTTAGTCTCATCCGGAATGGTGGCCCTCTATTACGTGAAAAATGATGATGATGGTCTCTTCTCTGTTTTCCTCCAGGCTTTCGAAGTTGATCAATGATGAAGAGAAGCTGCAGGGTGTCTCCATCAAGTGTTGCAAGAAGACCGTGTCTCGCCTTGTCAAGGCTCTGGCCAGAGAAGGACTGCTCAAGATCTTTACCACCACCGTCATACAGGACGGCATCAGCAGGAAGGTACTTTTTAAAAAAAGAATTATGATCATTTATTTTAACTCATTCACTGCCATTGACGACTATAGACGTCAATGATCCATTCTATTTGGATGAGCAGTGAATGAATTAAAGCACCGCAGGGACTCATACAAACATAGGCACTTATTTTTGGTCTGGGCATAAAATTGATGTCAGCAGTAAAAAAAACAAGTAAAACAAAACAAAAAAACAGTAAAAAATATATATATATTATTAAGACAAATACATTTATCTGAAACACTATAATTATGCAAGTTCCTTTTGGACCCAACGAGTTATTAAATTATTCATTTAAAAATAAAAAAAAAGGTACAAATATTTAAATTTAAACAACTCAAAATTAGTATTAATAATATTTTATTTTTGTTTACAGTTTGTAATTGTGGAGTGTAATAATTGAAATTGTAATTGAATTTCGATTAATTGCACAGCCCTACATTGTAATATAATTAAATATATATTTGATATGTGGTCTGCAGGTGGAGTTGTTTGTTCATCCATCCGTGCATCCCAATGATGAGCTGGTGCGAGCAACCATCGATCAGGTCCGCTTCAAAATCACCACCGGCTCCTGTCCTACTATATGGTGAGTGACCAGTCACGTCAGCTTGATTGGATAGAGCTCAGTTTAGGTACTTACATTTCAATCATTGCAGCCAGGAAGCAGCAAGCAAAGAGAGCCCCCCCACAGTGGCAAAAGAAGCGCCCAGTAAGAGTTTCAGAAGCTTCGCCGAAATCAAGGAGGAGCTCTCAAAAGAGGAAATCAAGGAGAAACACCCAAAAGAGGATTGGGCATTCAAGCCCACGATAGGTGAGTGAAGATTCTATACATGAAAGCACGAACGAAAACTAAAATTCAAAAAACTATTTCATTAAAAAAATAAAATAAAAGCGAAAATGCTTTTCAAAAAACGAAAACTTAACTAAAACTACATTTTATGTTTACAAAACTAACTATAAATATAGCAAAAATTTCCTTCGTTTTAGTCTTTGGTAATTAATTTAATGCATGAGCCTTTGGGGATGATATTAAATGTGATTTTAAGTATATTTATTTAACCAGAATAAGGGGATTTGAAAGTGTCACACAGAAGTGACATCATCTAGTAGCAGCCAATAGAAAAACATCTTTAGATGACGTCACTCCGAGGCGACAACGAAATGCAACGAGAACAAGAAATTAGTTACTTTTCTCATGATTTTACCATGGTGTTGATTAAATATTGCGCACAAGCAGAGTCGGCAAAACCAGGTCCAGAAAGTAAAAACCCTTTCACAATTTGGCTTTAACCCCAGGTGCTAGCTAACTAGCTCCCTGGCTAGCTTCCATGGTGCTCGTTTACCTGCTAGGGAGCTAGCTAGCTAGCTAACGATAGCATCAATGGCTAAAGCCAAACTGTGGCAGCGTTTTTACTTTCTGGACCTGAATTTGCCACCTCGGCGCACAAGTAATGCACATAAAATAGAAAGAAAAGAAAACTAATATTGAAACTAACTAAAACTAAGCATTTTTTAAATAACTAAAACTAATAAAAACTAACAGAACCACCCTAAAAATGAATTAAAACTAAATTAAAAAAAAAAAAAACAACCTCAAAATAAAAACGAACTAAAATGAAAATTCCAAAACTATAACACAGTTTTAAAGTGGCCATTTTAGGCAGAACAAAACTAATTTGTTGACAAGATTTTGAGCCATGTATACTAGACAGATGGGTACCAATCATCGTTTTGAGTTGGTAGAGCATGATGGCCAATTTTCAAAATGCACTTTGAAACACAAACCTCAAAAAACTCAATGTCGTCATATTTGAAAATTCAGCCCCGCTACACATTTTCAGTTAGCAGCACAAAAATTGATCGGCGTAGCTAACATTAATAGACCCACAAAAAAAAGCTAAATTCCAAACTATGCGTTTCCTCCTCGCGTGTTGCCGCGGCATGACGACAAGAGTTTGACGACTTGCCGACTTGTTCCAGTTCGAGGACTGGGCAAGTCTTTCGGTTTCCAGCCCAAGATGCACCGCCTGCGCGTTTTGCACATCTTCCTCTGGTATGCCGTCTATGACCATCCGATGGGGCCGAAACCCTACTGGCTAGAGACACCCCAAGACGGCCCTCAGGTTGTTCAAGAGCCACCGGAACCAAAAGACGACGATGACATCACCCTGAAGGATTTGGATGCGGTATTGTCCGGGGAAGAGGATGATGCCGTGATGGAAATTTCCAGTCATTCGAATTGCGAAATTAAAGGTACTAACACTCAACATTAAAATAATTTCCGTACCATTTGTGTACCTTTTTATCACCGTTCTGCCTGTTTTCAGTTTACTGTGAGGAGGATTCGTGGAAAAGGTTCGTCCCACCCGTTCGCCGGCACTGCGATCGAGGCAGCGGCTGGGTGATCGTGGGCGACTTACTCCTGTGCCTGCCGCTCTCCATTTTCATCCAGCTCATACAGATTAACTATCACGTGAGCATTTACGTTTAAGACTCCACATTTACAATACAATTGAAAAAATAATAATAAAAAATCTAGGTACTGCTGCTTTCTTTGACCCTGGTGTTCAAATGAGTACTGGATGGATGATGGCTGGTCAATGGATGTGAAGATGGATGGATGGGAGATGATATTATAAAAAAAATACCCCAAATAATAGACAAAATACAAAAACAAAGAAATGGAAGAATACATTCCAATGAAAACAAACGCCTTTTAAAAAAAAAAGATTAGATACATTAATTAGTATATACACAAATATCACATGGGAACATATACAATCATTAGAAAATAATAATTCAGAAATTTAAAAAAGATATTGGGCATGACACAAAAATATCATATTTTTATTGGACATAAAATATAACAATAAAAGCATACATCATTTAAAAAAAATCAATATTAGACAAAAACTATTACCGGTACAATTTATGTGGAAATATCTGACCAAAACTTTTAGAAATAACAAAATATTCACTCATATTAGATGAAACATAATTAGACAAAATACATTGCATTTAACTTTTAAATATCTGATAAGTTTAAAAATGACCAAAAATAAACTAATATTAGATTCAAATAATTAGACAAAAAGCAAAAAATATTAGTTTATCTTAAAGTAAATGTCAAAGGAAATGAATAATTAATATATGAATGAATAACATAATGTACACCAGTATTAAATGTTTTGATCAAATGTTAGTTGTGGTGTCCATTCGCAGGTTGAAGGCCTTGAGGAGTACTTGAACGACCCCGTGAAGCAACACTATCTGATTCGCCATCTGCCCTTTGCGATTAGGAGGAAGCTCTTCTACGGACGGTCACTTAAAAGCCCCGCCTCCGTTTCTTACGGATTGCCCGCGAGTCTAAATGTTTTCTCGCCTTAACAGGAAATACGTGTACGTGTTCTTTGAGAACCTGCAGCGCTTGGTTTGCATGGGCCTTCTGCACTTAGCTCCTGTGCCGAGGATGAAGGAGAAAGACCTGGTAAGTGGGTCCACGGATCCCATTTGGGGGGGGGGGGATTGGTTGGTAAAAAAAAATGCATGTTTTTGTGTTTCAAGAAAAAAAATCTGATTTTTAAAATATTGAAATCAGTTTAACGAGTGACATTAACAAGTGAATTTAAGTACATGCATATTACACCTTTAATTCTGGAAAAGTTTCCTGTTTCCGGAAAAAGTTGACAAATTAATATTTTCTTAAGCGAAGAAATGTTTCAGTGTTGTAAGGTTAAAGTAGTTTTTTTTCTCTCTCAAGCAAATGTTGTAATGAGAATAAAGTTGTATTTTTTCCAAGATAAAAAGTTATCTTTGCAAGAACAGACGTATGAAATGTCATGCCATTTCAAATGTACAATGTTATTGTCGTTACTACTTATTTTATTTTGAAAAAGTTGCCTATTTTGAATAAAATGGGTTTTCTGAAAATGTTTCCTATTTTTAGATAAAAAGTCGGAATGCCATAACGAATTCAAATCTTTGAGACCAAAGATTTAAGAGTCGTATTATTGGGGGGAGGGGATGTATTTTTCCAAAATACTTGTCATTTTGTGATGTCAAAGTTTAGCTCTTTGACTGCCAGACGTTTTCAGAAACGGGTTGTCCCCAGTGCCAGCCGTTTTTAAGCATTTTGACTGATCTTTCAAGGCCCATAGAAAATTATGTGTTTGGACTATGGAAACACACATACTACCAAATGAAAGATTGGACTCTCATCTTTCATCAGAAAAAAAAAGTTTGTTTCTACCTTATTCCGTTCTTCAGTAATCAACAATAGAAAATGGTTAGTTTCACCTCTGTTTTGAAACAAACGTCTTTTAACGTCTTTGGCACTCCTCCATAGGGTTTTACTAAACGTTATTTAACGTTTTTGGCAGTCAAAGAGTTTAATGAGGAAAGACTCATTTGAATTGCAAAACTGAATTGCAAAACTTTATTCATAAAGTGCACTTTTTTCTTCTTCTTTTTTGTAAAGGAAACCTTTATTCCAGTTTTGGTGGGAAAAGTTTTTCTTGGGAAACAAGACATTATTCTTGTAATAACACTTTTACTCTGAAATACAAAGATTTGATATGTCACAAGGCACTGCTTAAAAAAAAAAAAAAATCTTAAGTCATTATTAATCTAAAAGGGTGTCAATTATCGACCTTTGTCCGCAGCTGTTTTGTTACCTGAAGCGCCACGCCACCATTGTAGACACAATCAACACGGAGCCTCACTATTGGCTGGTGCACGAACCCCCTGACAAACCTTTCGAAAGACGCCGCTACGCCTTCGCCAGCACCGAGGATGTGGAAACGTACTGGTTCGACCTCATGTGCGTCTGCCTCAACACTCCTCTAGGTACGTACGCACACACACACACACGTATGTATGCAGTTTTTGGATGATCTTAAAAGTGATTATTATAATTTTCCTGCAGGGTTGATTCGCTCCAAGCGAGGCGCCACTGAGGATGAGGTGACGCCATCCTTTGTGCACGACAAAACCGTCTTTGTGGGAATGGGTTCTTTGCTCAAGTAGGTGTTGAGAAAGAATTTTGTCTACTGCAGACAATAAATTGTATGCATCTTAACACATATTATATGCATTTATATTAGGGGTGTTCGGATCCGGTTATTATGCTGCGATCGATTCCGATACGATCATGCGGATTAGCTACACATTTTTCAATTTTCGAGTTGATCACAAACGCTCGCTTAATTTAATTATCGATTCATCCGACTTTGGAAAGAACTTTGCCGACACATTTATGACAAATTACGATGAATTGCGACGGGATTACGAGCAAATGCGCATGTTGGCGAAACAATGGATTCGCAAGGAAATTTTGAACCTTGCGACGATGGCGACAACTACGAATAACTCCGAGTCCGAACACAAATGCGACATATTTCGACCAATTCCGAACCCTGGCGAACTCTGGCGAAACGCAACTTTCGCAACGTCCGGCAATGCTTGCAACTCAGTGGGGCTTAAGTGGCGCAAATGTGTATGCGTGTGCGCACCAACAGGGGCAACAATGTCGTGTGTGACGACGGCACCACGCCGGGCGACGGGAAAGGCGCTGCTGGTCTGACCTCTGAATTTTTCGCTCATATGAAGCGGAACTGGCTGTGGACTAACCAATTGCTGGTCTGCAAAAAGGTATGAACGAACAACTGGGGAGTTTTTGCTGCTTTGGTAACAAGATTTTTCCTGTAACGCCAGCGCTTGTGTTTTTGTTTGTGCTGCTTGGTAGGGGTCTACCGCAGCATCCCAGCAAAGCAAAGGGCGACTGAAAAGCCTGCTGAGTAAAGAAGTGCTACGGGCCGCGCTGAAAGCCGGTGAGTTTGGCTGTTGGCTGCAATACTCCATCCATCCTCTAGAGGCGCCCCTTGAGCCCGCTTATTTCCATGTTGTTGTTTTTACAGGCGCTTCATCGCCTCGGTTCTTGACCGCCAAGAAGTCGGCAGTGACGGAAGAAAATGTGGAAGTAAGGAGACTTGTGTTATTATATGAGCGGAGGGTACGGGGTTAACTTTGGGTAATGTGCCACATGTTGCTTCACCAAGACATAATCGGTTTGCTTAATATTTCTCTCCTTGCCACATCACATCCTTCAAATGATAAATTACAGCAAATGTTGTGACAAAAATATGAAAAAAAGGCATAAATAAATAACAATATTAAAAATAATGTAACTGATAAAAAATCAATGTTAAAAAAATGAAGAAATAAATATATTGAATTAAAAAAAACAAAAATACAAGAAAAAATTAACACAAAATATGCAAGTAATAGTACTAAAACAATATAGGAAAAAATTTAAATGTACATACAGTAAAACTGACCCAATAGAAGAAAACGTTGAACAGTTTTAAAGTTGATGTGTAATTGATATAAATAATACAGTACATATTCTAAATAAAAACTAAAATAACAGATGACAAATACATGCTCAAATATTGGGAGAATTTTTTTTGCACCATCTCCCAATGTGGAAAATTTCCAGGTCAACTATCGTGAACAACCCCCCCATACAGACAGTGATACGGAAGGAGAAATCTTACCCAGGCTGTGGAAAATTTTGCTTTTCTAACTTGTGACTAGGTGGCCATCGAGCTGGCGTCCAGGAACCAGCGGGTGGTCGGAGGGAAGCGGCAGAAGAGGAAGAGACCCAAAAAGGAAGTTGTCAAGGTTCCTCGCAAGAAGAGAAAAGGTTGATTTCACCCTTGAGTTCTGAGTTCAATTCGTTTTGTGACCGCACTTGTAACTATTTGTCAAATAATCTTTTCCCATTGACATGAATGGGAATGCCATTAATCCGTTTGTCTTCTCTGAAAAAAATTGTAATGTGTATTTTTTTCTCCTGATTCCACGCCAATTTGTATGACTGTATGTACAGACATTTAAAAGCAAAACAATATATTACAAGACCATATAGTGAAGGTGATTTTTAAAACGCAAGAATTTTGTTTTAAAAAATCCCCAAATAGTAGACAGAAATTGCAAAATAAAACAAAAAATTGAATGTTAATAAAAAATACATTTTTTTTTAAAGGTTTTCAAAATATGAAACTATTACACATCAAATAAAACAAATATACAAAACTATTAGAAATCATGCAAAGATATTCTACTAAAAATATGTATGAATTTGTGTGCGTGTTTTGTTTGATTTTGCATTTGTCGCCCTCCGTGTAGAGCCCAAGAAGCGCACCCCCGCTCACGACGAGGCTGACCACCGAGCGTTGAAAAAGATGACCAGGCAGCGAGTCATCTGGACGGTGCAAGAGGACTCGATGCTCATGCTGTGCGCCGTGGCCTCGCACCTCCTGAACAGCCAAGTACGCATTTCACGTATTTGTATGACTGCTACTGAGCATGTCCGCTCATTGTGTGTGTGTGTGTGTGTGTGTCATGGTCTTTAGTTGCGGAGGGCGTTCGTGGCCTACTGTTTGGTGCGAGACCTCCTCCAGCTGGAGTTTCAACTCTCCGAGGACAAAACGTCACTGGCAGTCGGGCGGCGCACTCGTTACATCCTCAAAAATCCTCAGACGTTTCTCAACTACAGGTTGGTGCTCCATCCATTTTAGGAAAGCGCGACATAAATTGTTGGTCTTCTTTTTAGGAAAGGAATGAATGCCTTGCTAGACAAGCCGAATTTCTCGTGTGATGGTTTTACTTGATTCATTAACTTGCAAAACACACACACACAAAAAAATATATATATATATATATTGTGACATCAAGTTTTGAAAATTAGACATGATATTAAACAAAAAAAATCACAAATATTAAAATCTGCCGCTATTGAACAAAAAAAAAATTAGGACAAATATTCAACAAGACAAGTATTAGAAACAAAACAAAAATATTGGAAGAAAAATGACACAGCACATCAGGGAAAATCTTTTGACAAAAATGTTAATTGAAATATAGACAAAAAATAGGCAAAAAAGTATTACACAAAATAGAAAAATATCAGTTAAAATAAAAATACACAAATATTAGAAGATTATTACATGAAATATGCAAAATATAAAATAATACAAACTATGAATGAAAATAAATAGTAGACAGAAAATGGCCAATATTAGACCAGATTATTAGATGCTTGTAGGAAAATGCAAATATTAACAAATCATTTACAAAAATATGAAAATATTTACAATATTAAATGGAAAAAAACTACAACTCAACAAAACGGACACAAATATAGAGAATACAAAGTTATGCTATACACAAATACAATGCAAATATTTGACACATTACACAAATATTTCAAAATTGCCGAACAGTTGAATAAGTACAAACATATTTAATGATAATAATAATAGATTAAAGGGACAATTTTGAGGCTTATTTCATATGATTCAATTGTTGATCCAACTGTGTTATTTTGTTATACAGGATCTGCCTGGCTGAAATCTATCAGGATAAAGATCTGCTGAAACAGCTACAGGACAACAAGCCTGCTGATCCCAACAATGCAGAGGTACTTTAAAAAAAATATATATATTTTTTTACTCACGCTGTTCTGATTTCACACACTATGTCTCATCTTCAGGATTGCGCCAAAGCATTCAGCGCGTACGTCAAGCTCCTCCGACAAAAGTTCAGCTCCGTCCTCATTGCCAACGATGTGAAATTGCCCGAAACCAAACATCAACTCTTGTCACAGTAAGCGAGGAAGCTGAGAATGATGAACAGCAGGAGCGTATGACATTCATTGTTGTTCCGCAGGTCTAAAGTGTGCACAATACAGCCCGACAAGAAGATTCCCTGCAGAGACACCCTGACTTGGTACAAGTTCCACCATATTTCCTTCTTGCACTGATGGGAATGAAGCCTTTCATCCTGTTTGTCTGTTGCAGCACAACGGACATTCACACCTTAGTGTTGTTCAACCTCATCCAGAGTACGCTGGCCATGACCAACTCTCAGATGAAGGAGTCCAGATCCTTTCAAGTATGATCTTTTTCTCACAAAAATCACCTCATTCCAAGATTGTAGTTGACGGACGAAATAAATTTAACGAAAAAAAAAACAACATTAACAAAACAATATGAAAATGCTTTTTAAAAACACGAAAACTGAAACTACATTGTCTGTTTTATAAAATTACACTTTTTCGTTCTCTTGCACTCAACAAATGCTCCCTAAATTAAAAAAACAACAACAACAACAAAAACACTACTGAAAACAATAACAAACTAAAATGGTGCATTTTTGAGAGAAAAATAAAATAAAATAATGAAAAACAAGTAGCCTGCTTTTAAAATGGAATAAAACTAGCTGAATTGCAAGAAAAAAAGTCAAAATGAAAAATCCAAAACCCTGCAAAGTACAGAAAAATATCTACCGGTATGTTTAGTATTTTAATGTTTAAAACCCACAATAATAACATAATTAAAATGCAATTAAAAAAAATCATGATTTCATTCTTTATTGCTCATTTTACATTGAGTTGCTCCTTCTGGTGTTCACACCTTGGCCACTGGGGGCACTATAATACTTGCAAAATGAATACGGAAGTTCACAAAGAAGTCGTCTCATATCCTTAAATAGTTACTGCAACATCAATGCTAGTTTAATTAGCCTTTCTACGGTGTTTTTTTTTCTGGAACAGGCCTCACTGTATGTTTTCTTCCTCAGAATTACGTTTTAATTCTACAATTTTATTCTTAGTTGAGCTCACAAGTTGGATGCAAGAATTGCGCAGCTGCTATCAAATAAGTGCCTCAAATATACATTGACCTGCTAAGATGTTTTTGATTGAAATTGCTTTTTTCATTTCAGCAAATACAACCTCCTAATGCTGCAAATTCAACATTATTTTCAGTTATTTCCCCCTTGAAATGGATTCCACAAGTTGCATTGAGTTTTCTCATAAAATTACAATTGAATGCTATATTTTCCCCCTTCCTACCAAACAAGAGATGGCAGCCTAATTCTTGGAGTAGCATTATCTTTTTCTCGCAAAAAAAAAATAAAAAAAAATTTTTCTTCTTGCAGTCGTACCATTTCTTCCTCACAAAATGGCGTCTTTCTCTCTATCAGACCTTCCACGTTTACAGCCAGTACTCGCAGGAGCTTCTGTGCCAGGTGTTCATTCAGTGCCGTCAACGTCAAATGGTCAACCGGCGCCGCGTCTGCCAGGTGGAGGGACCCAAGAAGAACCGAGCGTTGCCCTTCCTGCCCATGTCCTTCCAGCTCTCGCAGTCCTACTTCAAGTACGTTTGTTTGCCACAAAGGTTTTTAGAGTTACAAAAAAAGCTAAAAATAAAAATGCTTTAAAAAATAAACAACACATTTTTTCCTGCTAGTGCTGATACTTCCTCCGATGCCATCAAATTGACTGATCCACTACTTTTCTCCCCAACAGGTTATTTTCATGGCGTTATCCTCATAACCTGTGCACCGACTCATTCTGCTTCATCAAAACTTTACTGAACAACGGCACGGACGACGACAGGTCTCCTGTTTCCTACCATCTGGAGACAGAAAGCAGGACAGAGAGCGGTGAGGAAGTGCCGGAAGGACGGCCAGCCCCAACCGCAGAGGCCGAGGAAGCAGAAAGCGGCCAAACTCCTGATCCGGAACATTCTGGAATGATCCGTTTCTCTGTGGATTCTCCCGGAGGAGCTTGCATGGTGACGCTCACCCTGATGAGTTTGGGACTGCTGTCTGTCCATATGTCCATCCCCAAGATGATGGTCATAGTGGACAGCAACTTGGTGGCCAATGACGGCAAGAGGTATGTCTTTCATTTTGTCCTCATGGCGGCAAGCTCAAATTCATATCTTGGTATAACCTATGACCTAAGCACTTATTCTGATGTTTTGGAGGTGTGCCAAAAAATCGATTCTCATATGAATCGCGATTCTCATTTAGTACGAGTCAGAATCGATTTTAAATGTCCCAAAATCGATTTTATTTCAATTATTGTATACTGTCTCGCCATTGTCTGTGTGTGCCTTTATTTGGAGCGCTGTTCATGTTGTACCCAGTTTGGCCACTGAGGGGCAGTGTGGTTCCACGCGGTCTGATATACTGTTAAATTGTAGCCACGTTAGAGATTAGAAGGAAAAAGTCACAATCAAGTTATTCCAATAAAAACATTTTTTTTTCCAGCAGGCCCAAAAATCGTAATCGAATCGTGAGACATTCAAAGATTCCCACCCCTAATGTTTATTTTCACGCGGGCGTAGCGATTAGCCTAGCATTCCACCAGTTATCCCCACGCAGGTGGAAAGCAAGGATGATGGTTAGACGTGCTTGTCGCCATTTTTTACACGGGGGCAGGGGTTGGGGGTGCGAGTGTTGGAACGCAGCCATCAGTGGCCGGAAACGACGCGATGACAGTTAGTTAGCTAGTTACCACTTTTATTAACCCTATAAAGCCAAATGTATCATATTAAATACAAGAGCCCTCTAATTCATGAATATAATTTTGTATTCCCATTAAAACCCTGACATATATGATCTGACACAGGCATTGCACGGATAATCCATTAGAGGGCAGTATCTCCCATCTGGGAAATGTTCTGATTTGTTAAAATACTAATATGTTTGATATGTCTGCTTATTATTATATTTTTGACAGTTATAAATGTATGAATTTAAAGCATTGTGACCGGATGTAACAAATATGATACACATCAAAAGTCATATATGGGAAAAAAAAATTGTCTAATAAATGCTCTGTTTACAAAGAATCCAAATGTTCTCTCATATTTTATGGTTCAGGCTTTATAGGGTTAAAGTGTGAATGTGATTGTGCTCCAGCATGGCGTCATTGGAGGAAGAAGACGACGATGACGATGCCGCCGGCGAGGAATGCGAGAGCAAAAAGAAGATCCAAGTCAATGCTCACCAGGCTTCGCACACCAAGTACCTGTTGATGAAAGGGTTTTGCGCCCCCGGAATCAGTACGTTAACGTTTGATGTTTAGCCGTTTGGAGAGAATAAAAGTTGCCATTAATATCGAATGTGCTTCGCAGTTAAACGCCGGAACCTGAGCACCAACGATAACATCGTGGTCGAATCGTGCGTGCTCAGGATGCAGCTGAGACAAACGCCGGTTGGCGGAAGCCTGCTGAGCGACGACGTCGGCTCTCTGGATTTGTCCAAATCCGGCCCGTCCCTGCTGCCGCCCGTCCTCACCCGCTGCATCCAGAACGGCGCGCCTACTCCGGCCCGGTGCGCCGATTACTCCCCCGAGGACTTGGAAGCCAGCGGCCAGCTAATGAAACACCTGGACGGAGCAGGAGAAAAGGGGGTAGACCAGGTGGACCTTTTCCGGGAGTTCGCTCGCCTCCGTTTGCCGCAATCCGGACGCAGCAAGAGCCTGGAGCAGTACCTGGAGGTAAGTCCACTTTCACAGCCAACAGAAGCCGTATTTTTCCTGGCAACAATGTTTCGATTCTGTTACACCTCAGACGCTACCTTGGATGCCGGCAAATTAACAGGGCGACCTGACTGGCAGCGTAAAAGGGGCTATCAAAACAAGGAAGTAGCATATCAACACTACAGTGAAATTCTGCGGATTCACTGCAACCTTTCATTCCATTTCAGTGCCTTTCTCACAGAACAGCAGTTTTAATAGGCAGTACGAAAGGGGAAATTTCACCCTCACATTTTGTATCTGTACCTTCTACACAGGCCATCAAATTCTGTTTTGTCTCCCCATCGCTCATGTGTTCCCTCTGTTGTCCCCTATAGGATTTACAGGAAGAAGGTCAGGTCATCAAGGTGGGCGGCTATGGCGCTCGCTGGGTCCTCATCCGGCACGCCGAGCCCTGGATCCTCACCGTCAACCCCAGGAACTGGTCCCAGGTACAGGATGCCCCTGATCGCAACAGCGTCGTCCCCTTCCTGCACAAGAGGCGACGGGCCAAAGCCCGGCGGGATGACAAGACGGAAGAGGAGCCTCTGGCAAAAAAAATGGCGACGGCTGAGAGACTCGACAAAGAGAAGGACGAGGAGGAGCGGCCGAGAAAGCCGGAAGCTGAGGACTCTGCGGGAAAGGTTTCGACGGGACGTGAGAGCGCGGGGACGGTAGGAAAGTGCCATCCCGCTGAGAACAAGACAGAAGGTGAGACGAAAGACGGAGAAGACACTTTGACGCAACCGGACTCTGCGGGAAAGGTTTCGGCGGGACGAGAGAGTGCGGAGGTGGAGGAAGTGCGCCGTTCTGCGGAGAACAAGACAGACGATGAGATGAAAGATGGAGAAGACGCTTTGACGCAACGGGCTGACCTGCAAGAGTAAGTTTCACGCAGACATCCGGCATCATTAAGTCCCCTTTGGTTTTTATACAGAGGAGTTTCAGCTTCCCTCATTTTTCATGTCAGTGCCGTCTTCTTTTTTTTTTTTTTTGGAGTGTCATATGGAGAAAAAAAATTTAATATATTTTTTTCATTATTTTGAGAACTTTTTGTAATCAAGTATAAAGTGTTTTTTGAAAATCGTATTTACTTTATTTATTTAAAAGTATAAGAGTAGTGTTTTTAAAGATACAGTATATATGATAGCTAAGATATACTGTACATGTAGATGATATAATATTTTTTTTAATTCAAGAAAAAAATAATTGTACGAGGGGTAAAAAATCATCAAAAAGTATAAATTTTCCACAAAATATTTCCAGAAATTTTTGAAGGATTGTTTTTTTTTTTTAAATAAAAAGAAAAAGAAATATTGCTAAATATATTAAGTAGCATTTTTCAAGAAAAAACGATTTTTTTCCTAAAAATGTATTTATTTTTCAATGTATTATTAAAATCATAATCCTACTTAAAGTAGCATTATAAAAGTAGCAGTATTAGTAGTAAGTATTTTTGTGTGTTTTTTTTAAACATTTGTAATCTTACTAAAAGCACTTTTTAAGAAGTAGCTTTTCACCGTATTTTCTTGTACAAATTACAAAGTATTTTGAATTCTTATTTTTCAGAACTTTTTCGAGGATTATTTTTTTTTTTTAAGAATAGTGTTAATTCTTATAAGCAAAGATGTATTTTTTTTTTCAAGTAAAACATTCATGAATCGTACAAAATTAGTACATGTCTTTTTGTGGAATAGTCTTATTTTTTGGAAAATAGTAAAAAAAAATAGAAAAATTTAAAATTATTTTACAAGAATGCAATAGTATTTTTACAGTAGAGGTTCACTTTTTATTATATTTAGTTCTTTTTGGGGGGGGTTGCCATTTTGGGGAGAAAATTATAGCAATCTTACTAGAATAAAGTTTTTTTTTTTTTTAATAAAGTAAAAAAAAAAATGTAATAAAATATTAGATTGAGGACAAATATTGTTGCCTGCGATTAGTTGGCGACCAGTTAAGGGTATACCCTGACTCTCAACCCAAGACGGCTGGGACAGGGTCCGAGTTTGACCCGAGTGAGGATAAGTGGTTCAGAGAATGAATGAATATTATTGCTTCTGTGTTACAATCGACCCTTTGCGCCGCCTGTTAAAAGCGGTTATTTTATTCATTTAACATTTTTGTGACTTTTCTGTTTGCGTCCCGCAGGGAGAGCGTGAGCTTCTTGAGCCGTCCGTGGCGTCTGGTGGACGGAACGCTGAACCGTCCGGTGTGCAAAGGCATGCTGGAGGCCATCCTCCACCACATCATGTCCCGCCCCGGCGTCCCTCAGCAAAGGCTGCTGTTGTACTACAAGGAGGTGCTGCAGCCCGTCGTGGTTCTCGAGCTGGTGCAGGTGAAAACATTTTTGGAAAAAAAAAAAAAAACTTCCCCCCCACACACTTCCCTTTCTCATTCATCACCTCTTTTCTCCCACCTCGTGCAGTCCCTGGTAGACCTGGGTTGCGTGACAAAGAAAACGCTGGCCAAAAGACCCAAGCCCGGCCTGTTCGGACCCGCGGTGCGGAGAGACCCGACGACGGAGGAGCAAGAGTATGTTTTTTACGAGCCCACGGTCAGCTGCTGCCTCAGACTCGCTCAAGTGTTGCCCAATGAACGCCACTGGAACTATTGTGGGAAGCAAGAGTGTGCAAAAAAGCAACTTTGATTTTTAGATTATTATTATTATTATTAATTCAAATGGAATAAAGTCTTCAACCTCTCATTCGTTGTTTTTAAACACAGAAAATTATTTTATTAATGGAAAAATTAACAATGTCTCAGATTTTATTCTTTAAAAAATACTATATTAACTTTAAAGAAATACAGAACTTTGAAAATGACTTTTGAAAAATTTGCCAAATTTAGGGCCCTCTCTTTTTTTACTTATTCTTATGATTTTTTTCTAAGAAAAATACTTTAAAAACTATTCTTAAAATTACAAGAATGGGAAAACAATTACTCTTATACTTGAAAAATGTTTTTTAAAAAGACAAAATGTTTGTAAAAGTTTTGTAAATACTACTTTGTTAGATTATTTTTTCTTTTAGTAATCACAATTTTTAAAATTATTGTTTCATACCAGGAAAAAAAGACTTTTTTCTTAGATTATAAAATGTGTCCTTCTTTTTTACCCCAAATTATTATTTTTGGGTTAAAAGTTAAGAACTTTTTTTAATGTCTTTTTTTTCTCAGAAGAAAAACATGACTTAAAAAAAGGATGACTTTGAATGTTTGAATAAATTGCTCACGTCTTCCAAATTCTCTCAAGATATGTAAAATTAGAAGCACAACCCTTAAAGTAAAGCAAAAAAAACCCTTTTCTTTCAAGAAAATATATAGCCCAGGAACAGCTGCTTTTTTTTTTTTTTTAAAGCTTTGTTTTATTCACACGTCACAACATAGTCATTATTCATGTGAAGCAGCAGTTCCATTGATGTTTTCAATTTAACGAAAATAAATTACAAACTTGCCTATTTGTTATAAACTAGCTGGATTATTTTTGTTGTTCATTTATCCTAAGTGTTGGCCTCGCTCGTGGACGTCTTCCTCTGGGAAAGCACCAGCTCCTTCACCTGTGGCGTCAAAACTTGAAACTGCGTCAGGACGCTCGCCGTCTCCTCATCCTGCTCCTCGGCCGTCTCGTCTCCCCGCTTCCGTCCTTGACTCCGGCCCGTCAGCTGCTTCACCACCAGGCTCTGATAGCTGCTGAGCAGCTGCTGCTTCTCGGCGGGTATGCGGCCCGTGAGGGTGCCGATGACGTGCGGCACGCAGCGTCCCGGAGCGTGCAGGATGCAGTGCGTGCTGTCCTGGAACAGCAGCACGCAGGCCAGGTGGAGGACCAGGGCGGGGTCCTCGGTGTCTTGCAGCTGCTCGCTCAGAGTCTGGCGGTGCAGCAGGAAAGCCTGCCGCTCTTTTTTCTTGTCGGCCTTCTTCAGCATGAAGCCGCACGCCTCCGCCGACGTCTCAAAGTTCTCCAGAAACTCTTCGATGGTTTTACCGTTCAAGGAGTTGTGGAGTTTCATCAGCGGCGCTTTGGTGTCATCCGACACTTTGGTCAAAATCTTCATGCGCAGCTCGGCGGTGATGGAGCCGGGGTTCTCCACGGACATCATCAGGTCGGCGGCGAGGAAGTTGACCAGGATGTTGGCGCCGTCGGTGCCGACGGTTTTTAAGACGTGCTTGGCGATGACCACCTGGGTTTCGTCGGAGAAAAATTTGGTGCCTTTTTCAAACAGCCTGATGTTGTTGTACAAGTTGGTGAGCTCCTCCTGGAGATCCTTGACGGACTTTTTGTTGGCCGAGAGCGGGCAGGTGGAGGACGCCAGCAAACCGCGCAGCGCTTCCTGGTAGGCTTTGCTCAAAGGCCGCACAAAATACTCGGCCAGCTCCGAGAGGATTTCTTGCGGGCAGTCGCTCAGTCGCTCCTCCAGTACAGCTTCTATTTCTTCCTGCGTCATGAAGGGGGCGTCCTCTTTTTTGGAACGAGGTCTGGGTTCGTCCTCGTCTTCGTCTTTCCTGCCTTTCTTCTTGGTTTTACGAATTCGGATCTCCCGGGCGTTACCCCCGCCGCCTCCTTTCACACTCCCGCTGCCCTCTGTGGCTTTTTTCTTGCGCTCTCCGTCCCGCTTGTCCTTTTTTGACAGTCCGGCATTTTCCGCAAACGCCGACGCTTGCTTCGCGTCCTCTTCGGTTATCAGCAAGACGGGATTGCTCTTGAACTCCTTCTGAGCTTTCTGCTGGATGGGATCATCAAAAAGACCGAGGCACTCGCCGATCCATTTCTCACTGACAACGATTGTGCCTCCCATGAGCCTGGCGGACGATTGCATGTTGGTATTCCTCATGGCCTGGTTGATCAGCATCCCCATGTCCTCCTTGGACAGGCAGCTTGGCAAAACTGCTTCCATGTCGGCCCAGGAGGCGGAGCTGACGGCTTCCTCTACGGAGGCCTCCACTTGGTCCACCAAAGCCTGGCTCACGCAAGCCGCGCTCAGGAAAAGAAGGTCGCGGCCCTTGAAGCGCTTCTTAATGTGGCTAACCGGCTCGGGGATCCCCAGCCGGATCAACGAATCAAATTCCAAATATCCGTTCTGCTGGAGGGAAGAATCCACCCAAGTGTTCTGCGTTTTGGAGTATATATCAGGGATGTATACGGCTTTGTCTTGTCGCCCTCCAACAACGGTTCCTCGAAGTCGTCTGGCATTCGCCAGCTCCTCCAGAACAGAATACAAGAGATGCTCCTGAAGTCCAAAAGCGCCAATCATTCCGGTGACAGGCGTCGGCCGAGTGATTGCGCTGAACATCCCTCTTATCTTGGCCTTGTGGCGGGCGACGAAGGCGGGAGTAAAAATGACTCCTCGGCTGTACTGATCCAGTTCTCCTTGGATCACCTTCCCGAGTCGCTTGGCTAGCTCCTCATTGAGGAAATCTCCTGGTAGATCGTAGCTTTTACAAAGATCTGAAATGCTGATCAAACCAGCTTCCTGTAGTCTGTCATTGACTTCCTCAGCCAAATGGTTCAGGTAGGTGTCATCAATAAGTTGCCCGAGCACCAGCTGGACACTTTTGTCATTCTTGGCAATATCAATTGCTCTACTTTCAACGTCGACCCAATTGACGTTGATGATCTGCTGGAGCTCCAGAATGTTTACCCGCCCGCCATGACGGTAAAGTTCATCTCGGATTTCTCTGGTGATCTGAGCTGGGGTGACGTACTCCTTTCCGTCGATTGTGTGCACCACGTCCACTTTCTTGTCTTGAATGAGTCTTGCGATAATTTCTATGCAATCCCTTTCTGATAGCCTTTGCGCAGTATCGGCGAACTGTGCTCTCTGGAAATCGGCTGCAAGACGACGAATTTCTTCCCACTCACTTGCCATGATTACGGTTGATGTAGTGAGATATTTGCTTCGGTTCACTGGCAAACGAGGAAAGGGAGAGAAGAGTTTAGCGACACGTCAACATAACGCACAAAGAAGCAACGGATTGAGGCTAGCAGAGCGAGATGTTACCCTGTCTGTCACGTTTCTGGTCCTTGTGGTGGAGTGAAAAAAGACGAGCGCCCACCACCCCAAAATCCACTCGACAAATTATTAAATCCGGTACAACGTCTACTTGTATACCTGAATCATATGCACAACCACACATCCGCTGGTGTCACGACTGGGTTGAAAAGTAAACGAAATCGGAGCAAAAGCGTCCCTTACGACGTCCGTCTGCTCACAAGTGTGCTGGAGGAAACTTGATACAGGCGCTGGCGATTGCGTCAATTTTAAGCGACGCACATTAAAAGAACTACATTACCCACCTTTTGTTGCTCTTTAACTGCTGACATTTGCAACACCTGTTTTTTCTGTTTGTTTGTTTTTCTAACTTTGCTAAAACATCGTTTGCAATTTATGTGTGTGGGGGACGGGTTCGTCATTAATATGGACTCGGAGGCCACCAGGGGACATCACGAAAATATTTAAGACTGCTATGTATATTGCGATCTCCATACGATTTATGATTCACCACGAAAACTGCAATTAAAAATTCATGTGGCAATTCATGTTGATCCGTGATGTTGGTTGGTTTAATTGATGAGTGAATGGCATGAACGTGACGGCACTGTGCTTTTCTCGGGCCAAACCGGAAGTGAAACGAGCGTATTCCTCTCATCGTCATGTGTTTGTTACTCTTTAGACGACCGTTCTGTCCGTTCGACGCCATTTTGATGAAACAGCGACGAGAGAGGACACTGCCGTTTCATCGTTTCTCTGCCTTGTGATTTTTGTTGAGGACACGCAATCTTTTTTTTCTTTTTTATATTTTTTTGGTCCTCGCGCCGAGGAGGCGAAGGAGTATTCCCCGATGGACCCGGAGAGGGAAAAGACATCGTTTCGGGGGTAGCGCAGGCTTATCGTTAGCTATAGCTTGCTAGCTCGGCGCCATTCGCGTTCATTTTTAGGCTTTCTCTGCGGTTATTAATAATAAATTGTTTCGGTTGGGTGTCGTTGTTAGTCAACTTATATCCCGTGGACTCGCTCTGTGGACTGTTTTACGACGAACTGAGCTTGGGGAGACCACCACCCAAAAAAACCAAGCACTGGCTGGACTGCAGTTAGCAACATTAGCTGCTAACTAAGCGGCCTTCCGTTGCGTTCCTCTTCTGCCGCCAAAGGACTGCTGGTGGCGGACGAGGCCAGCGTTAGATCGCCGCTATCGGTAGAAGAGAGCTCGGACTGCCTTGGGGGGGCCCCCTTGGTTGGATTTTCGGGGCGTTGTTTGTGTCTCGTTTTGGTTTTGGACTCGAGAGGACTTGACAAAAAGGCACATGGCGCCCTCGATTGGCGCGCCGGCCTTTCATTTCTTGCGTTGGGATTAAACGAGGACTCTGCGTCATTGATTCGCCCTCCATTTTCTATTTTTTTTTTTGTCCAGTGTCTCAAGCCCAATTTGACGTGATTAAAAGGTTACCAGGTTTGGCCTCCTGTGATTTCAGTGTTGACGCTGTTTATATATCGTTTTTTCCCCGTTTGCTTGGTCATCCAAAGCCTGTGTTTCTATTACCACCGTTCCTAAATATCTTTCTTCCCCAACCCTTGTTGTTATAAAAGAAAAGTGTGGCAAAAATGTCGTGTGTTCACTACAAGTTCTCCTCCAAACTGGACTACAACACGGTCACGTTCGATGGGCTGCACATCACCCTGAGTGAGCTCAAGCGGCAGATAATGGCCAGGGAGCGCCTCAAGGCCACAGACTGCGACCTGCAGATCACCAACGCGCAGACGCGAGAAGGTAAGCCGTGACGTCACCGCACACTCACGCTTTGCTGTATTTTAAAATTTGATCGGTCATGTTACTAGCAACTAGAAGTCAAAACGTCTTGGTAATCTAAAATCTCCCATCAGTGGAATGAACGTGATATTTGTCAAGGTTGCAGTGATAACAAAAATAGTAAGAATGGCCGATTAGATTTTGGACATAGGTCCTTGAGACGTTTTCACGTGCCCTGTTATGATTGACAAGTCCACCTTTTGTCAAAAGTCTGTCCATGGAATACCAAAATGGCTGCTTCAAACCACAATGGACAATTTATTTATTTTACAAACTAAACAAAGATCTGCATAGTAATAATCAATTTGTACTTTTTGTGCACTATACTTTTAACATATTTGGTGTTTGAATGAATGTATGGTAAATATTTTTTTTATTGATTAATGGGTTCAGGCCCAGAAAAGATCAAATCAGCCTATGATATTGGTTGAACCCAAAGACATACAATTGGGTAAATGTTTCTTTTTACAAGAGGAACTAATAAATAAATATATATATATATATATATATATATATATATATATATATAGGTCTATGATTTTTTTCGTCAAGGGAAACAAAAGGCCTCTTGGAGGAAGTTGTCCTTTTGCTGTGATTGCACACACTTGTTACATGGTTGAAAGGTGCTCTTTTTCTCATATGTGAATATTTTTTTCTCACTTTGTCATTATTTCATGATTTCTCCCTTTTTTTTTTAAATAGAATACACGGACGATGAAGCCCACATCCCCAAACATTCCTCCGTGATCGTCCGCAGAACACCGCTTGGCGGCGTCAAGCCTGCTGGCAGGACGTTCATTGTGTATGTAGTCTTTATCTATTTTTATTTAAAGTGATAATGACAATGAAGGCTGTGGTAATTTACGGACGGCTCGTCTGTTGTCTCCGCAGAGATCGTTCTGACACGTCAGTGGCGGGATCGTCGAGACCCGTATGTAACAAAAACATCCCAAAAACAAAGCAAACACACCCAAAAAAGCAACACTCACTCTTCCTCTCACCTCTCTCCTTCCTGATGATATTCTGTCGATCGCGTCATGTGCATTTTGTGTTGACAGTTCTACATGTGATTGGCTGTTTCTTGGGGGGCGGGGAGGGCGTCATACTTCGAAGGGCTTTAATTGTTTGTTGTTAACAACAAATCAAGCAGCTATTTTCTAATGTTGTATTGTTTGCTAGCTTCCAAGTGCGTATGCACTCTCCTGACTTGTGTTTCATATTGAAATGGGTTTTGTAGCCCGCTTTGGTTCGGGCAAATATTTGTCACATAATGATAATAATAATAATGTCCTATGATAATGATAATGTCATTGTATTTTCTGTGAAAATAACATGTGGATTACAAGAAACCAATGAAGGGAAAGCGTGGCTGGTATTGAATGTAATTCATGACTGAGTGAGGGGAGGGGGGGGGGGGGGCTTCAGTGATTTCTTTGCTCTTTTGGTTTAATTTTTTTGCAGCTTGGAAAAGTTAACCCTGCCACACTTTGAATACACTCCTAATGTCACTCACATTTGTCAGCTGTTTCCTCATGTACAAGATGCCTTTTTTTCATGGACTGCACACAACCCACACATTTCTTGAAGGCTTGCATCTTTCATATTCCACACACAGACTAGTGTAGGGAGCTAACATGATGTTTTCCCCCCACCTGCGTTTTATGAGTGACACGTCATTGCTGGTGTAGTTGTCCTGTAAGCTGGTGAAGCCTGTCAATAAAGGTTTTCAAGTGGGTTCTGCATGTCAGAGCCGCTTCTGCACCACATTCCCTGTGTGTTCCCTCCGCAAATGCCCAGTCTTCAACCCAAGCGGCAGGCTACTTTTTGTTGTTAAAATCGTGTCAAAATGCCTCCTTTGCGCATGAAAGTGGTCTTGTTGGTTTTTTGAACCGATCATGGAATTCCGACAGGTTACAGTCTAAAGCCGGGCATGCACTGTGTTTCTCGAACGCGCACTGAATGAGAAAGTCAAAGCTAATGCTTTCAAACTAGCTGATTGACAAAACAAACCAAAGATGACATCGATGCCTTGGATTGGTTTGAAACGCTAATGCTAGAAACAAAGCCTTGGTAAGCAGTAAATTTTGCATGTCGTCATCGCCACAGACGCAATTTTCTATCGTATTTTGTGTTTTATCGTACGACCAATCTGAGGTGGCCAATTGTTCATTGCCAGACCAGATTTTAAACAGTCGAGAATGACTTAGGTCCGCGCTGTGTATGCCCACTTAAAGTTGAAACTTTGAAACTCTTCAGTAAGATTTCTGGATATATATTTTTTTGTTATCTGCTAAGCTATAGAAAACGTTCAAATGTTTTGTTCCTACTTTGTCAATTTCTACAAGATTATTTCCCCTCGCTTCAGGATCGCGTCTGAGAATACTTGTGAGAGGCTGGCCACAATCCGGGGCATGTCTTGTAACACCTTGAATGTCTTGTATTCTGATTCTTCCGCAGACCGACTCCTCACCGTCTATGTCTCTCGCCCAGCTCACCAAGGTAGCGTTAATCTCGACCACTTCTCAAACGTATCGTGCAATTTTTGGCCAAACGCTATGGAGCGCTGATACGGCTGCCCCCCCCCCCCCCCCTTAGTTTAAATCTTGACTTTTTTTCATTTTCATTTGTTTTTTTGTAGACCGCTAACCTGGTTGACGCAAACGCATCTGAGGAGGACAAGATTAAAGCCATGATGACTCAGTCCAATCACGAATACGACCCGATTCAGTTAGTATTCACTCGATGTCTCGCCCGGTCCTTGCGCGCATAGTGACGTAGGTGGCGCTGTTGGATTGAAAGTGACACTGCAAAATGTTTTCTGTAGCTACTCCAAGAAGGCCGTCGGCCCGCCACCTGCTCACTACCTCTGTTACCGTTGCGGAAAGAGCGGTCACTACATTCGGCAGTGCCCCATGCTCTTGGTAATAACCTGGTTAACTTAAGTCCGCCATTTTGTGTGAGTTTTGATTATTTGTGGGTAATAACTGCATGTCCCTAGGTTCAGGATAAGAGCATAGAGGGTCCTAAGCAGGTGAGAACCAGCAAGGGCATCCCTCAGAGTTTCATGGTGAAAGCTGAGCCCGGCACGAAAGGAGCCATGTTGACCAGCACTGGAGAATACGCCATACCGGCCATTGACGCGTACGTCCCAAGTCTTGATCCAGACTCACCTTTTTTCCCCATGGATTTGTTTTTGGCCTTTGATGGGAAAATGTCCATTTTGACGCAGGGAGGCGTACGCGCAGGGGAAGAAGGAGCGACCGCCATTCGTTCCGCACGACCAGTCGTCCTCCGAGGACGATTCTGATCCCATCCCCGACGAGCTGCTGTGTCCCATCTGCAACGATTTGATGACGGATGCTGTGGTCATTCCTTGCTGCGGGAACAGCTACTGTGACGATTGTGAGTATTGAAGGAGGGAGATCCAAGATCCTGTAGTGGAGTGGAGATCTTTTGCCAATGGTGAACCGATTCTAGAAAGTGGCAGTCGATGGAGCCTCAAAATGATCATAATCATTGTTCTGGCGCTAGAAGCTATTTTTCTCTATATTCAGCCCTGAAAATGTGTGAATCGTCATAGTAACTGTTATTCCTGCAGCAAAAATCAGCTCTTATATGGCTTTATCAAACTCTAAACATAAAATTTTGCAAGCTTGTGTATTTGTATTTGCATATTGTAAAGGTCCCAGAAATGTGCCCAATCACTCAAAACTTAGCCCTTTTGGAGAGTTAGAAGAAAAATAATTAATCAGCTAAATTCATGAATTAGCGGCGCTCCAGACTGCCACTAAATGGTGGCGTTTTCCCCCTAAAATTTGAGACAGTGCAACTAAAAATGTTATCTACTCTTGCATTAGTGACCCATAACTTTGATGTTTTTTTATTTTATTTTAAATAAATTAATATTTTTTTGGGGTGACAAATCTCTGCCCAACGCTTGAAATTTCATACTAAGGCCCACTTATGCTCCAGTAAAAAAAGAAAAAGCTAATCTGGAGCCCTGCTCAGACGAAATTCACGTAACATGTTCATCATCGTGGGACGCACCAAAAAAAACCTGAAATGCTTCGAACAAAGGCCATTTTGTGGTCTATTTGTCTTTTGGGCCCTTTAAGACCATTTCTCTAACTTGACTCTTCAATTTTTTTTGAGGTTGTTCAATTGGAATAGAATTCTAAATGCTGTTTTGTTTCCAGGCATCCGAACAACATTGTTGGACTCTGAGGAGCACGTTTGCTTCACGTGCAAACAGTCGGATGTTTCGCCCGACAACCTCATTGCCAACAAGTTCCTTCGACAGGTAACCTTTGCCCTACATATCCTTTTACGACTCTCCTTTTTTCCATGTGGATTTAATTGTCCTTTTTTGCCGCTCAGGCTGTGAACAACTTCAAGAATGAGACGGGGTACACCAAACGCGGGCGCAAACAACTCCAACCTTCGGCCCCTCCTCCTCCGCGGCTTCACCTCCTGAACAGATCTCTCCAGTCCAGGCAGCAGGACCCCCTGATGGCAAACATCTCCCAGCCGCCGCCTCCGGCTCTTCCTCAAACTGCTGCCACCGCGAGTGTGACCGCCCCTCAAGCTCAGACCCCGCCCACGGCACCCCCCGCCACTAACACTCCCACCCCTACGCCTTCGCCGCCGCCTCCTCAAGCCGACATCACTGAGGAAAGAAAAGAAGCCTCGCCAGTTCCGCCGCCCGTCGAGGACCACGGTTCTCCGCAGGCCTCCGGTAGCCAGGACGAGCCGCCTCCACCAGGGTGAGTTTGACAGACTATGCGGCACCAAAGCCGACAGTAAATCTACATTTTAAGTTTGTCTCTGCTTTTTGTCTGATAGCGAGGCAGAGCTGCCGCCACCCATTGTGAGACCAGGCCCGACTAAAAACACAGAAAGCAGAACACAGGTGGGAAATCTGTCATTGCGGCAGGGTCAATGTAGGCTGAATGAATTGTTTATATACCCACATTTAAAATGTTCCAAATGCTCTGAATTTCAGCTTCTCAACTTTAACTATTATCAAATGTATGTGGTCCTCGTGAAAGTGGAATGATTATCTTTATGTTGAATCAAAATAAAGTATTTGCTTTTACTTTTGAAAGCGATGATCATTTTTTTTACCTATTTTCTGACATTTTGGACCCCAAAAACACCCCTTTTTTAATTAGAGGGATGAACATGTAAACTTACAAAAAAAAATCAGATTCATCAATTAATCAACAAAATAATAATCAATTGTTAAAATGATATATAATGATTTAATTTTGATGAGGGAAACTGGTAACTATTTTAACGGCACGTAAAGATTGTGACGGGCTATTGCTC
Source organism: Vanacampus margaritifer (assembly GCF_051991255.1). Lineage (NCBI taxonomy): Eukaryota > Metazoa > Chordata > Actinopteri > Syngnathiformes > Syngnathidae > Vanacampus > Vanacampus margaritifer. Next base: position 2,801,643 of record NC_135438.1, read on the forward strand.
TTTAGGTATGTAAAAATAATTTTGCGTGGTGGCTAAAACTGAAGCCATTTTGGGGCCATTGAACTCAACTTAAATTTTTTATCAATGGGTGAAACCAATGTCAGCGGGTAAACAATTTTGTAATGGGCTCTAAAAAATTGTGATTTTAGTATTCTGGGAATTGTGATAAATTTTGCGGCGGTGAATGAAAACGTGTTCAACGGGCTATTAAAAACCATGAGGGCCATAGTACACAGTTTTGAAAGCATTTTTCAAAAACAATTTAAACCATGCAGGGCAAGTCCAGACTAAAAACAAAAGATTTTTTTTTCTTTAAGTAACCACGTTTTTTTTTTCCCGCAGACATACAATTTGCCCCTCCTTGGCGCCGCTCCATCCTCCAGGCCGCCTTCTCATCTTTCAGGTAAGAAATCCACTCGACACATTCAAGGTTTCTTGTGATTGTAGTAAGAAAAACATTATGAGCAATTGACCTGCTGCGTGTTTTGCTCTCTCAAGGCCCGCCTTCCCGACCCCACCAACCTCACAGGGACAGGGGTGGAAGACACTGGGAAAGGTGAGGACACTTTTAAAGACACGGGTGTCAAAACCTGCGAGTATCATCCAAAATATGATGTTAGATCGAGTGTTCATATTTAGTGAATAAAAAGTCTTGAAATGATTTCTTATTAACTTTAGGTCCTACAGAAGCAGAGGCGACCCCCCCTCCACCCACCTCCAGACAGCCCAACTCCCCCTTCCCACTCCCCCCCTCTACGTGTCACCCTCCCTATACCCGCCCGCACCGCAGCCGTACCCACCCCTGTACTCCGCCGGCCCGGGCCTCCTCCCGCCCCCGACGATGGCTTACCAGCCTCAGCCCATTTATGGCCCCGGGCCGCCGGGCATCAACCCTCCATGGGGGGCACCCGGCAGCCAGCCGCCATTACTCCCCCTGCCCTCCTCCCTCAATCAGCCCCCTCTCTCCAAAGAGGATTTCTACAGGCAGCGGCACCACCGACAAGACAAGTGAGTGGCACCGCCAATACTACTAGCAATGATCCAATGACTTGGTTAACTATAATCCTATTTTGGAATCCTAGTTCAATTTGGTGATATTAACCTTTAGTTTATGGCTGCTAGATTATTGGAAAAATTAATAATCACAATTATTTTGGCAATAGTTGATATTTATAATAACATATTTTTTTATGTTGTCAAAAACTTGTAGTTGGAGTGCAGCATGTGCACTGTATGATCATTTAGCTTTTGGGTACAAAACAAGAAAATGTTTACACATTTAAAAATATTAAGACCAATTAAAAAATAATAATAATAGAAACACTGTATAAGTATGTAAGTTCCTTTTGGACCAAACATAATTTCTTAAATAGTTATTTTTAAAATTAAAAAAAAAAAGGTACAAATGTATACATTTCAACTAAAAAAAAATGTATTAATAATCCTTTTGTCTGATTATGCTGATTTTGTAATTGTGGAGTGTAATAAATGGCATCCCATATTTGACACCCTGTTTTGAATCCTTCATTATTTGAAAACCCAATCCTAATTTGACACCCTTATTTGTAATCCAAACGTTGATTTGAAATCCTGATTTGAATACCTGCTGTAGTTTGAAGCCCGAGCTATCTTAAACCCTAAACCCTGGTACCCCTAAACCAAATGTTAAACCCTTATTTGTAATCCAAACTCTGACTTGAAACCCCAATTTGAACCAAAATTTTTAGAGATCTATCAAACTATCTTGAAACACTAAATAGAATGTATTTGCTGATCATGTGATTCTACGGATGACTTGATTTATTTATTATTTTGTATTTAGTGTAAACATATCCTGTCATGTCATTTTACAGCATTACGTCTAAACTTGACGAGTTCACAAAAGACTTCCACAAAGAGCTGATGAAGTATCGAAACGCACCAAAGAGACAGAGACCGTCGTATTCTAGGTAACCTCATTTTGTCATCACGTCAAACCTTGAAAACAGCACAGTGTTCTCTTCCCCAACCTTTGAGCCAAAGCACATATTTTGCATTAGGAAAGTGCTCATTTTGATTTCTTTCTGTCCTTCCTAACCAGGTCCCGATCCTATAGCCGCTCTCCATTCAGCCGTTCTTACACCCGCTCTCGCTCCAGGTCCAGGTCCAGATCCAGGTCTTACTCGTACACCCCAAGTCGATCCCGCTCACGTTCACGCTCCCACGGGCGGCCATATCCCCGCTCGCCTTACTCCCGACGCAACGGACGCAGCTACGGACGCTCTCGGTCGAGATCCCGCTCCCGCTCCAGGTCGTACGGGTACCGCCGCTCGGGTTCGCCGCCCTCGTTCCGCACCGGCGCTTGGGAGGGGGCGGAAGGTGTGCCGCCGTTCCGGTCCCGGTCTCACTCCCGCTCACCGGGTGCGTTCCGGAACCGCAGCCCCGCCGGACGAAAACCGGCACCGCGTGACTTGGCGCCCTACGAACTGAAGGCTCTTAGCCCCGGCAGTCGGGAACGCTGGGAGCGCGATAGCTACCGGCAGTGGGAGCGCGAGTACCGAGAATGGTACAACAAATATTACAAAGACTATGAGAACCAACAGCAGGCGATTTATCCCAGGGGCCGCAATAGCAGAGAAAGGGAACGAGAAAAGGAGAGAGACCGAGACAGAGACCGCGATCGGGAACGAGATCGGGAACGAGTGTCCCCGGTCCACCGCGAGTACTCCCCTCAAGGCAGAATGAGAAGAGGCCGAGATGAAAAAGTACCACCCGCTCAAAATCCTCCATCATCCTCAACTTCGACGACTAAGACAAATGCCAAACTCCTGAAGACCAAGAAAGTCAAAAAGAGGAAAACCGGGGAGGACGGCGACCAATCGCAGCACTCTGTGGACCGGGGTGACGCCACGCCCGTCCGCGACGAACCCATGGATGACGTCCTGTCGCCCAACAAGACGCCGCCCATCTCCTCCAAGCCAGCATCATCATCCACAAGCTCCAAGGCTCCCGCCTCCAAAAGCTCCACGGCGCCCTCCAAACCCTCACTTAAGTCCACGCCCAAGACTGACAAGGCCAAGAAAGAGAAAGGTCCGAAGATAAAACCCAAAGCCAAGACGGAGGCTCCCAAAGTCAAAAGTGACAAAGTCAAGAAGAAGACTGGCGAACCTGTGGTGGCCAAAAAGAAAGAACCCTCATCTACAGCTGCTGCTAAAACATCAAAGACCTCCAAAGCCAAACCCGAAGAATCCCACAACTTAACTGTGCCTAAAAAGGAAAAGTCAAAAATTGCTTCTGTGAGACCGCCCCTCCTGAAGACACCCCCGCTCTTCTCCCAAGGCCTACCTGTGCCGCATCCGTCTCTCCACGAGACCCTTCGTCCTGGCAACGACACCCGAGGACGACGAGACGCCCCGCACGGCGCCGGCCTCATCCCCCTCCCCCATCAAGTGCTCCCCTACATCCACCGGCCCCCCTCACGTTTGGGCGAGGAGGGCCGCTCCTTACTCGGGTCTCCGCCTGGAAAACTCCGCAGACTGGACGGTCCTGGAATCGGCGCCGAGGTCTTCTCGCACCTGCACGACCCTCATCAGACGGCACTCCAGAGATTCTCGCACCCGTCTGACAGACCCGGTCTTCTTCCTGTGCTGGTGGGCCGTGAGATTATCTGGGCGGACAAAGACCGAGGCGCTATCAGACCTCTCATGGACTTGCCGGTGGGTCTTAACACAATACACCAAGTTTGGTTCCAACGAGGTTTACTTTGCCCAAGATCAGTATATAAAGACATTGACATCGCTAGGAATTTAGGTCATAGGAAAAATCTTAGACTACTATGCAACAAGTGATGAATTGGTTATAAGCCACCTGAAATGACTTTGATTTTTTTTCTTTATCCAGGTGAAGCCGGTGACCCCGAGAAACATCCCTTTGAACCGAGACCTCGGGAAAAAAGACAATCCCGTTTCAGACAGATCATCCTTGGGCACCGACAAGACCGCCGCAGAGCGAGCCGGTGCCACCAACAACCCGGATGCTGACAAACCCGCCGGTAATTCCAACGGAGTGGAGGTGAAGGAGCGCTCGTCTTCTGACGGGGCAGTCGCCAAAGACGCCGATCGTAGCTCGGGGGTGGACAGAGAGCGGGAAAGTAACTGGAGGGTGGACAGAGAGCGGGAGAGAGGTTCTGAACGGGGGCGGGAAAAAGCCTCACGGTCAGACAGAGATCAGGAAAAAACTTCGGGGTCTGACAGAGATCGGGAAAGAGCCTCAGGATCGGACAGAGATCGGGAACGGGGTTCAGATAGAGACCGAGATCGGGAAAGGACATCGGATCGAGATCGCGAAAAGGCTTCCGACAGAGATCGAGCTAAAGCTTCCGACAGAGACCGAGAAAAGGCTTCGGACCGTGAGCGCACAAAAGCATCCAGTTCGGACCGCGACCGTCCAAAAGAGTCGAGTTCAGACCGAGATCGTGCGAAAGCTTCGGACCGAGAAAGAGAAAAGGCCTCCACTTCTGACCGGGATCGAGAGAAAGCTTCAGGATCTGAGCGAGAGAAGACTCTGACTTCTGACAAAGAGCGTGACAGAGCGTCTGGATCGAGCTCAAAGAAGGTGAAGGATTCTGATGCAGGTGAAAAGTCGCAGAGGACGGAGCGTAAAAACTCTGGAAGTGCCGCCGGCAGATCCGTCTGCTTGGACAAAATGACCATCGCTGAGAAATCGGCCATCGGCAAGAAGCAGGGACACCAAGAGAAGCCCAGCAGCTCCTCCAAGGAGGCCACGGAGAAATCGGCAAAATCTGACCGGTGCGTACCAGGCAGTCTTGCGTGGTTGCTTAGTTGTTTTTAACGCCTGCTTGTTGCTTTATTGCCTTCCCAGTAGTGTTTCCAAGGAGAGAACAGCCAAGACCGGATCCACTGTGAAGAAACCCGATGCTGCTCCCAAAGATGGTGAGTCCTCCAGGCCACGTGGCTTATTGTTTGGTCTGGATCCAGTGTAAAAACTCAACAAAAATAATTTTGTCAACGCTCGTTTTTCACCGTATTAAAACTAGACTAGACTTCTAAAACCCTCATTGATAAACAATAAGTGGAACTTAATCAGTATGCGTTGTCGTTGATGAAAATTATGATTTTGTAAAATCTTGTCTATGCTAATCTGTCACTGTGACATTGTCGTGTGACACTTTCAAATCTGTAGCTAGTGAGTGCAACATGCAGAAACATGGGACAGAAAGGAGGTGGTGGATTCACGGTGAAAGGTTTAAAAGAAGAAAAAAAAGTGTTCCAACAATAATGTTAATCCGACCGCTAACTAATGCTGGCTAACTTACTAGCTAATAGCATAGAGCTATAGTAGCCACTTGTTGATATACTGTAATTGTATGTGAAGTTGTTTTTCCATCAAAAAGATAAGAGAACATTTGACATGAAATAGTTTTAGATCTGAAATGTTCAACATTATCTGCTGACAAAAAATACACGAGGGTAAAATGACTGTCCTGACTAAGACGTTGACAGTTTTTGTTGACTAAAATTAGACGGATAAAATTCTCTTGGCCTAAAATAAAGACTAAAATTCTAGATTTATAGTTGACTAGAAATGGACTAAATGAAAACGGTGAATGAGGTTGACTAACTGATAAAAACTAGCAAGCGTGTTTGAAACTGAGACTAAATTTAAAAATGGCAGATGATATTAACAGTAAACCAGTGTCGCTTTCCCCCACAAAACACTATTTAAAGCTTTACAATTTGGAGTTCTTGAATGAGTAGACATTTTTAGAATGTTTACATGTAGTTGCATTTTTGGGGGCGCCGATTTTCTCATGAAAAAATCAATTCTTCAAAAGTAAGTTTTTTATTTTTACAGCTGGCTGTTTGAACTTACTTTATTTTTTTTTTTCTTTGCAGGGAAAGATGGGGAGACTAAAAGTGTGAGGACCAAGCCGAGGATCAGCCGCAAGGTCTTATCGAGCCAACCTGCCAGCGCTGCCAAGTAAGACGTTGAGGCGTTCAGCCGCCATTTTCAAAGCATCCACTGACTTCCTTCCTCGTTCCTCCTTTTCAGCACGTCCAGTCGGGAGGCCGAGCCCAACTCCGCGGAGAAAGAGGAAGAGAAGAAGAGCGACTCGTCTGCAGCTTCGGATCAGGTGACGCCATCTCGCACCCAAAACGTTGGGGAGCAGCTCCTCATTCAGGCGCCTCCTCGCTCCAAGTGGGAGCGAGAGGACGATGAGGAGGAGGAGGAGGAGGAACAGGTGGCGGCTCCTCAAGAGACCCCCAAGGAGCCCTCACCTGTCCCCCTCAAGACCGAGGCAGTCCGAACGGATAAAAAGGTTGTGGCGAAGGAGGAGAAGAAAAGGATGCCGAAGGACGAGAGCAAAGGCGGGAAACCCGCCAAAGTCAAGATCGTCCGAGAGGAGCGCAAGGCGGGGAGGGGGGAGAGGGGGTCCAAATCCGACGGGAGGGAAGGCAAGGAACGAGGCTCGCCCGCCGGGAAGGAGGAGAAGAACGCCGGCGGCCCCGAGCCCAGGAGGCAGCGGCTGTGTTCGGACCTGGCCCGCGAGACGGACGAGGCCGCCTTCGTGCCGGACTACAGCGAAGGCGACGAGGCGTCCGACAGCAGCCCCTCGGCCAGCCAGCGCTCCAACAGCAACCGCAGCGACACGCCCGAGGCGGCGGAGGGCGACAAGAAGAAGAAGAAGAAACACAAGAAGCACAAGAAACACAAAAAACACAAGAAGCACAAAGTGGCCGACAAGGAGGGCGGCGAGCACAAACATAAACACAAGAAGAAGAAACACAAGAAGAGCAAAGACAAGGACGCCGGGCAAGACGAGGACGAGGACGAGGAGGGGCAAAGCGTCGCGGGAAGCGAGACCTCCAAACCTTGACACCGCTTGGAAGTTAAAATCAGAAATGGACCAGGAAAAGCTGCGGGGCGTTGCTAGGACGTAATCAGCCACGCTTTGATGCTACTTGGAATTTAAAAGAGCAACAAAAAAAAAACAAAAAAAAGGAAAAGACACCAAGGAAGTCAAAGCTGAGATTGAAGTGGCAGAACTAGTTGGTGAAACGACGACCGCCCAACTTTTGGCACTTGAAAATCAAAACACGAGAGGTTGAAGCCGAAACGTGTAAATGTCGAAGAGGAAGTAGAGCCTTGACGCCGCACCTCCAACCTTGACGCCACTTTGGAAATCCATTCACTCAGGGATGCGCGGGAGCTTGATGCCTCCGGCCTGTTGTTTCACTGTACAGAAAACCAGGAAGTCTCGTTTCCTTCCCTCCCTTGCGAGGAACTTTGGTCACTTCCCTGTGAAGGATCCCACGCATAACGGCGTGCACCTGTAAATATTCAGTCACACTTTGATGGCCACGTTTCAGGACCGTTTTCCTCACTTCGCCGGGATTTGAATTAAGGGCGTGTACCTGTTTAAAAAAAAAAACAACTCTTTCACACTTTCATGATGGTTTTCCCACATGGTCCGTGAACGATTGTGGTTTCAGCGTTTGGGGCTTGTTTTGTTCGTATCGCACTTCAACGTGTGACCATTCACAGACCTGGACTGGAAAAGAACACTTTGGTCCATTTTTGTGCAATCAACGCTACACTGGATGCAAAAAACCCGCGGCGTGTGTTTAGTGGAGTCGAGCGAGCGTGTTTTGTCTGTAGTTTTCCCCAGTTTCATCGAGTGGGCATAAACTGAAGATTCGTACTGGTGACTTGTTCCCGTTTGTTTATTTTGTTTAATATTTTTTTTAATTAAAATGATTTGACCCTGAAAAGCCCTTGTTTTTGTTTTTAACTAAATTTCATTTATTGAGTTTAGAGCATGTCAATAACAGCCATAGGTGCATACAAAGTGAAGTAAAAAGTAAAAATCAATAATAATAAAAAAAACAGTTGAAACAATAAATTAACAGACAATAAATAAATACGACATAATACAAACTAGGCGAAGAATAAAATGGACAGAATTCTCTGCTACAAAAGGTCACATTTTTGCTTTAACTGCATCCAGGATTAAAAAGAAAAAACTTGGAATGCAAAAATAAATGCCTTCTATTGAGCAATGATTTAAATAAAATGTATCCTTAAAATTTATAGGGGACGAAGATGATCATTTAAACCAAATGACATCCATTATCTGAACCGCTTATCCTCCAAAAACTTCTTTTTTTTTTTTAACCTGACATGGAAAAATGTTTTTATTTGAACCAAATGTAGTTTTTACCTGCAATCTGTTTCAACTTTAAACCAACTGTTTCTACTGTACATTTTGTCATTTATACGTGACATGAATAAAAAAAAAAACTGCAACTATGTGGAGTATTGTGTGAGTGAGTTGGGAGAAATATCAGCATAAACAATTATTGTAAACAAAAAGTTTTTCCTGCTCTCGAGATCTTTATAACAGGATTTTCATTACAGTGTCATACAAGGGAATTAGGATGTCAAACTTTGATATCAATAAAAAGTATGGTTTCTTGGACGTGGGGGACCCATGTGCAGGAAGTACCTGTTGGCCACAGGGTGGCGCTGCGAGCCTTCTTGACAACATCAAGTGAGTGAAGAAGGCATTGGAAGCGCTGGGCAGATGGGGTTTCTTCCTCAAACAACACTCGGCTTAGTGTCCATGTTCACATCCCGTATGTAAGGTCACCCTTAATGGACACGGCGCACAAGAAGATTAATTTATTATTTTAACCCCTGCACAGATTAATCCATTATTCCGGTCATTCGGTTACATTTATCGGGGACATTTTTTATCGTGTGTGTCTGCGGCTTCACACAAAATGCACACGTGTGCGTCCATGTGTGTTCTTTCTGCCACGGTGACATCACTTCCTGTCGTCAAGGCCAAAGGTTGCTAGGCAACTTGGCACTGTCAGAAAAGATGCCTCGCACTCTATTGTGCCGCCTCTCCTTGAGTGCGTTTTCAAAATCCTCCATCCATTTCCAGTAGATTAACCTGCTAAGACATTTTTGAAAATTGAGCCCCTGAAGACAGTTCCGCTTAACCATATGAAATTTGGTTATTGAAATTTGACATGTCTGTCATGATTAGACCCACAAAAAAGTCTGAAGAAGCCATGGTCAAAAAGACACAGGAAGCGGTCGTTTTGGGTCAACAATTCTATTCTTTCTGGCTTAAAGCTTAGGCAATAATTGAGAACTTAAAAATGATTGGATATTTATTGTCGTATGTTAGCTCTGTCAGCATATATAAGTAGTTGAGCTTTTTCACTTCCCACTTCAGCGATACTGAGGCAAATGTGCTGCGTCACGTGTGTGACGTCACCGATGTTATTTTAGTTAACGACAAAAATAAATTTAAAAAGCTATTTTGTTAACGAAATAAAAAAATAACGAAAATGCTTTTTTACGAAAACTAGCAAACTATAGTTATAGTGAAAATGTCCTTTGTTTTAGTTTTTGGTATCATTATCAATTTAATGCATGAGCCTTTGGGGATGATTTTAAATGTGATTTTAAGTAGCCTATATTTATTTCGAAATGAACCGGAAGAAGGACACACAGTAGTGACGTCATCTAGCAGTAGTCCGCTAGGTAAGAAATTTAACTTTTTTCATTTTACCATGTTGTTTATTAAATATTGCCACAAGTAATACACTTTAAAAAAACTAATGCTGAAACCAACTAAAACTAAGCCTTTTGTAAATAACTAAAACAGAACCACCCAGAAAACTAGTTAAAACAAAACTCAAAACAAAATAAAAAAATAACTAACCCCGAAATCATGTTTGAAAAATAATCAGTCAATAAAAATATAACTTAATACATACAGTCATTTAGATAATAGACATTCTAGGGAAATCCTACACAAAGTGTAATTACAGGATGATGTTCCCCTGCTGTGAAAGCGGAAACGTTACGTTGACACCGACACCCCTCAGTGTGTGTGTGTGTGTGTGTGTGTGTGTGTGTGTGTGTGTGTGTGTGTGTGTGTGTGTGTGTGTGTGTGTGTGTGTGTGTGTGTGTGTGTGTGTGTGTGTGTGTGTGTGTGTGTGTGTGGTTTATTGACCCCCTTCATGTGGCTGTGCAGTAACCAGGTCAAGTGAAGTGTGTGTGTGTGTGTGTAAAAGTAGGATGTGCCCCCGGGGTGGTCGCCATGGCAATTCCGCCAACTGATCAGCACGTATTGATTGGCCGTCGAATTCCCACAGTGACTGTGTGTGTGTGTGTATCCGTGACGGCGGCGTGGAAGGAGGCACTTCCCGGTGATGCGATGGTCGCCATGGTAACCCACCCATGGGGGGAGACGGGGTGTGATAATAATGTTTGGCCTAGATACTCATCCTCGACCGATAACACAGGGAGTGTGTTGTTCCGTGTGTGTGCGTGTGTTTGTTAAATGGCATCTGAACACGGCGCAGTGACAGCGACGCAGTGAAAAATGCATGAAATGAGTCCATGTAAGCAGAATAAAAGGGACGAGTTGCATGAGTTTACGGAAACCGCACGCACACACACATACAAAAAGTGGCAGAGGGAGGGATGACATCATCATACGGAAGATTCTCGGAAGCGTGTCTTTGATGATTACATAACGTGGATACCCTTCCTCCGAGGCAGAGACTCCCTCGCAAAATATAGTAGTGAGTGTATTTCAGCCCCTTTTGGATGCTGATGTTAATCCAACCAGCAGCACCAGACCCGGACACACAAAAAAAAATCTGTCCAGACCAGTAAATGAAAGCATTGCCTCTTTTGCAGTAAAAAATATATTAAAGGGAATCGTACATTAGGTGGGGACGTCGTCTTGAGAATGAGCCAGTCAAAGTAGAGTCTGATGTGCAGATCCGTAGTATTGTATGTTAACCAAACATAAAAACAACCTAGAAAGTGAACTAAAAAATAGAGTAACTAACTAAAAACTGCCTCAGATCAAAAACATAACCAAGACTAATGAATGAACCTACAAATGGTATAAAACACACAAAAAAAAGGCCCATTAAAAAAAGTTATACTAACTAATAGACCTAACTAACACAATACAACTATGGCTTGCACTAACTAACCAACTAACTAAACCAGTCGTACAAATAGACCCAACTAACTGATCCCAAAACAACTGATCATACAAATAGACCTTCTAACTAACATACTGTTACACAAACATAGTCAATTGTTCAAGCTGCCCTAACCAACCAACTAACTAAGCAATACATATGTAACCAACAAACAAGCAAGAGAAATGATGATAAATATACACCTAACTGACTGTCATTCAAATGTAACCAGTTGTACAAATGGCCTTAGCTGATCCAAACATTACTAATCATATAAATAGACCTTCTGACTGATCAACTGGGATGCAAACATAACCAACTAAACTAACTGACTAACCCAAAACACAACAGATCATACAAACTGACCTTGTAACTAACTAACTAGCCGGCATTCAAATGTAACCAATAAACAGTTACATTTAAACATTACTAATCACGCAAGTAGACCAACTAAACTAACTGACTAACCCCAAACATAACAGATCATACAAATATACCTTGTAACTAACTAACAAACTAACTAACTAATTAACCAACTAACTAACTGTTGTACAAATGGCCACAATCCAAATATTACTATTAATGCAAATAGACCCGCTGACTGATCAACTGTGATGCAAACATAACCAACCAACTAACTGACTAACCCCATACATAACAGATTATACAAATATACCATGTAACTAACTAACTAACTAAGTAACTAACTTGGATCCAAACATAATTAATCATACAAGTAGCACTAACTAAACAACCAACCAATAAACTAACTGTGATCCCAGCATATGCACTCGTACAATAGACCTGCTTAGATGATTTACTGATTGAATGACAATGACAACTATTGACTAGTTAATTAATATGGAACTGTTCCTAACACAACCATTTGCATCCCCCAAATCATCATGCAGAGGATTTATCTCTCATTTTTTGATGGGTTTGAAACACATGGCCAACACATTTTCTTCTCTGCAAATGGAAATAAGGATAAAAGCCTCCAAAAAAAACGCAAGGTTGCAGCCCGCCTGGCCGTCTGACTAAACAATGAACTCAACTAGCTAAAAATATCCCAGCCGGCAGCCAGTGGACATTTTCCTCCGCCATAGAGACAAATTGTCACCTGATAGCGTTTAGCTGAAGCGTAGCGAATGCTAACGACATGCTAATCCTCCTCGGCACTGTCAACAACACACTCCCAAATTCCAAGCAGGAGTGATGGATGCAATTATTCACAAATAGAAAACTTCATTCCGCAAAGGGGGGTCTTTGGCTTGGGCGACTTTGTGGGATTATGGTCTGTCACTGCAGTCCGGAATCATTTGCCATCTCATTAGTGCGTCCAGTGACGGCCCGGAGCGTCTTTTCTTCTTGTTTTCATCTTCCTCGTCAGTTTGTCTGCGAAAAGCAACACGAACGTAACATGATGACATGATAACGTCAACGCCACAACCCAACTTTTAAAAAGGGACGGCTTCTTGCTCGGCTCTGGTGAAATCCTACTAACTACCAATGGCAATACATAAAACTAACTAACCTTAACTATTGAACCCTAGCATAATGTCGGCAAAGTTGTTTCGAGTTACAGTTTTTACTTTAATTTAATCCCATTAAGTCTAAAAATGACACTTGTGGTGGTGATATTGGTAATTTAGCCATTTATTAAGTGCGGCAATGACGTGACGTCATCGTTAGAGAGAGAGAAAAAAAAAGAGGAGAGGTCGAACAGGGTCGCCTCATTTTCACAAAATATTATTTCTATCTCCTTCTGGATCACTCCTCTGTAGATATGAGATGGTTAAAAAAAATATGAGCCCCGACGACGAACTTATAAAAGTCCGTGGCCCTGACACGCCGGACCAAACGTATTTACTTCCGCAAACACGGCGTCGGGAGTGACGTTGTATCTTCTTCTGCGCATGCGCGTCACTTTGGGACGGCAGACAGACGGAGGTCGCAATTAATAGGTCACGTGAACGTGCACAAAAAATAAAAAAACTGAAACATAACAAACACTGACAATAAACTGTAATGTAAGCAGAACTAACGAATTCACATTAGCGACAGATAATAGCAGATGGCTGTATAAAAAGAAGTATATAAAAAAAGAAAAAGCAACTGAACTTAGATGTGGTAACAAAGTATGACTAACAAACTGATCAAAATACAAACGAAGTAACTAATAAATAAGTGAACTAACACGAGCCATACATAACTACTAACAAAGAGAATATAAACAACTTTAGTCGCTCTGGTGTGTCGCGCAGAGTTTATTTGAGCAAGGGAGCAATGCTACAGGAACAATTGTGCTGTTTGCTTCCCTAAGTGGGATCCAGAGACCACCGGTGGGCTCCAGAGGGACTTTCATGGAACATCCAGGAAAATGAACGGTCGCAGTGATCCATTTAATTAAAAATGAAAGCTAAACATTAGGAACAGCTCTGCAGCACAGTTATGTATGAACGACGTAATTGTGCATGCTTTTTGCTAGTGTAAATACACATATTTAAAGTTTGATTTATTGGAAAATTAACTTGGATTCGTCATAAATGAACATGGATATATTGTAAGTTTAGACACATCTATTATTAATTCATTTGGATTGTGAATGGACACTTAAAATTTGTAAAATATAGATGGATTTATTGTAAATTAAGGTACATTAACATCAGTTAACACGTATCCATCACAAATCAATGAATTAAACAATTTCTCGTAAGGTAACATATTTATCGAAAATTAATAGTTTTATTGTATATTAACAATTTATAATGCATCAGACGCAGATTCATACGGAAGCGCATTGCATTCACTTGACAAAAAAACAACTCCTGTTTTTCTGACTAATTTTCGGGGGGAGCTTTGTTTTTTTGAGGGTTTTTTTTCATTTTCTGTTTTTCAGAATATTTTTTCTGTTTTACAGATTTTTTTTCTGTCAAAAAATATTCAGAAAAACAGGCTGAAAAAAAAATATTCAGAAAAACAGGAGGAAAAATTACTCAGAAAAACAGGGAAAAAAATTATTCAAAAAAACAAGAAAAATGTTCCAAAAAACAGAGCTGGTGTTTTGGGTTTTTTTGGAGCAATTTTTTTTTTTTTTTTACCTCTGAACTCAAAATAACTTGGGCGGACACTTCCCCGCATACCTCCTCCATTTGCAATAAGATGGTCATGTTTACTTACTGTCTCTCAATAAAGGAATGAATGTATATACTGTATTGTGGTTTGTTTTCTAATCTCTGACGGAAAAACCCTCAAATATCCGGAAAAAAATTCCGAAAAAAAAAAATTCCGAAAAACAGAGGGAAATGTTTTTTTTTTTAAACAGGAAAAAAAAATACTCAAAAAAATAGGGGAAAAAATATTCAATAAAACTGAAAAAATTATTCAAAAAAACAAGAAAAATGTTCCGAAAAACAGAGCTGGTGTTCTGGGTTTTTTTGGAGCAATTTTTTATTTTTTTTTACCTCTGAACTCAAAATAACTTGTTGCAGACTCGCTAATAGCGGAAGCGGACACTTCCCCGCATACCTCCTCCATTTGCAATAAGATGGTCATGTTTACTTACTGGCTCTCAATAAAGGAATGAATGTATATACTGTATTGTGGTTTGTTTTCTAATCTCTGACGGAAAAACCCTGAAATATCCGGAAAAATATTCCGAAAAAAAATATTCCGAAAAACAGAGGGAAATGTTGTTTTTTTTTAAACAGGAAAAAAAAAAACTCAAAAAAATAGGGGAAAAAAATTCAATAAAACTGAAAAAAAAGGGGGGTAGGGGGATTTTTTGGGGGTTTAAAAAAATGTATTTTTATTTTTCAAGTGCATTTGTAATATGCATCAATTTTTCCCGGATTTTCACTGTTCTCGAGCCAACCCAGTCCTTATGATCAGCAAATAGCACGGGTCGACTATATTGAAATTTGACAAAATAAAGTCTTACATAAACGAGGGTGTTATCATGAAATAACGTGACTTCATCATAATGTAGCTACCATAAATTAACATGGATTTGACGTAAATTGACCTGGCCTTCATCCCGTATGAATTTACCAAAAATGACATGGACTTTATCATAAATCAGCATCACTTTATTGTAAATGAACGTCAACCTCTCGTAGTCCAAACCAATCCATTACGACCGACTCTGCAGTCTGATGTGATGCAGTTATGGTGTTCAAATGTCATAAATTGTTGCGTGGTTTTTGCAGCTGTGCGTCAAAGGCAAAGCAGGGTCGATGCGGATTGACAAGCGTCATGGCGAACTCTGACCCCTCACACATCTGTGCGGGGTCACCGCGGCTTGACAGATGTCCGGTCAGGATTTGTCATCTTGGATCCAGTCAAATGTATGCGCTCACATGCTAAAGCTAAAAATGATGCATTTATTGTATTCTAACATAAATTTGTTGTCATTTTACATGGTTTTAGCATAACTTAACTTATATGTATCGTATGTGAAGGTTCATTTTTTGTAATTTGACAAAGACTCATCGTAAATTTAGGTGATTTAATAGTTAACATGGTTTTATCGATAATTAAAATACATTATTACTTCACGTGGATTTATTGTAAATTAACATAGCTGTTAACATTAATGTAAAGTATTAGCATGGCTTGGTGATAATTGTAATGTTAATGTTAATTTGGATTTAACACAATTTAATTGGGATTATCACTCATTTGTAGTGGTTGAGGGAGCCTAATTAAAAAAAAGGATTCAAACAAACAACTTTTAAACATCGACACTTCTTTTGTTTTACACAGGATGTTCTCAAAAGCTAGCAAAGATGACAACAGATGATATTTAGGCTTTGTTGGTGTTTACATATATTTGTATCAATAAATGATATGCACACATCTAACCCCCGCTAAAAGGTATTAGTAGTAAAGGAATGAGTAGAAGTGGATTTAATGCAAATTAATATGGACTCATAATTAAAATGAATATGGATTTGTCGTAAAATGACATCAATTGTAAGTTAACATTAATTTATCATGCAGAGGTGGCAAATCCAGGTCCAGAAAGTAAACACCCTGCTACAGTTTGGCTTTAGCCTCTGGTGCTTCCTCGCTAGCTCCTGCTAGGAGGCTAGCTAGCTAGTTAACTAGCACCAGAGGCTAAAGCCAAACTGTAGCAGGGTGTTTACTTTCTGGACCTGGATTTGCCACCTGTTATGGGGTAGATGCCACGGACTTCCGGGTTTTACACATCAGCGCCGTTTCCGAGCAGCGTTCCAACACACGCACCCCCACCCCCTGCGCCCCCCGAACTGAGGGCGTCTCGGCTATCTGAAATGCTTCAGACACTGAACACTCGCAGCCTCGCACCCGTCGACGGGAACGCGCAAGTACTGGGACGCGGCCCACACGTCCTAAACCGCAAACGGAAACAAAGTTGATGGGTGAAAACCCGGAAGTCGGAAGTCCCGCCTCCTCCGTGGCATATCGTCCATTACATTAGCATAAAGCTATCAGTTCATATGGATTTATGGTAAATTGACATATATTAATTGTAAATTGATTTAACGTTACCTTCAATTAACTAATATATCTTAAATGCTAAGATGTATTTAAAGTAGTAATGTGTACAAGCTCTCCTTTAATCGTTCATTCAATGAAAAAAAGTATGACTTGCTTTTACCGGAAGTAAAAAGAAGACGTTTTATTTGCCGCTCACAGTGCGCGTGTTTCCGGTTGTGCTTATCTCGCCGCTGACTTCACTCCGTCTCTCTCTCGCTCTCTCTCCGGTTGTCTCCCCCCGGTACTGGTGAACTCCTCTACCTGACACCACAACGCGTCCGGCGGCT
Organism: Vanacampus margaritifer; assembly: GCF_051991255.1. Taxonomy (NCBI): domain Eukaryota; kingdom Metazoa; phylum Chordata; class Actinopteri; order Syngnathiformes; family Syngnathidae; genus Vanacampus; species Vanacampus margaritifer. The sequence goes on from NC_135438.1 coordinate 2,818,471, forward strand.
GAGGGGGCGCGTAAGCAGGCGGGGGTCGCTCGGTCCTCTCCAACTTACTGTCCCCCCACCCCCCCTCTCACTATCACCCCCCTCCACACTTCTACCTTTTTATTTATTTATTTTTTTTTAACTTCCCTTGCCTCCTTGTGGACTTAATTGATTTGAACGCCAAACATTTGCCCATGTTTCGGAGTGAGCGCGCGTGAGGCGGAGGCTTCATGGAGCACCGAAGCTCCCGGAGGAGCTCCGGGCGCGCGGCCGACCCGCAGTGACCGATGGACGGACGCTGCTCGCCGGTAAGACCCGCCGGCAACTTTTCCGTCTCATGGTTTGACTTTTTGGCTCTGCGTGTTTGCCGTTTTCATCTTATTCACACGCTGGGATGGCACTCTTTGTGACATACGTATATGTTTTTAAAAAAAAAAATAAATGTGTCGGAAGTGTTTGTTTTGAATGCTTTTGAATCAATGTAAGCATTGATTTTGCCGGATGTCTGCAGTGGATTAATTGTAAGTAATATGGCATTAAGCATTGCCTTCATCCTCTCTATGCAATCATCGACTTTGACTCAGTGCTGCTGAAACCACCGCAAATAATCACATATGAACACAAATGTCTTTGTTTTGTTGATTGATTGATTTTGAGTTGGTGTCACAATTGATGGGTGTAGTTAGTTGTGCTTGGTCCTCCTGAGGAATTTATTCCTATTTTTTTTCCTATTAAAATGGATTTATTGTCATCAAACTAAATGTAAATTGTAGATTAACATTGATTTATTGTAATTTTACACGGTTTTATCGTATTTTGACATTTGATAGCGTTACAAAGGGAGTTCACGTATCATTACAAGATCGTGGTTTTATCGTAATCTAACTGCTACGATTTTCTGTAAATTGATGTGATTTAGTGTAGAATTCATCATAAATTTGCATATTTTAATATTTTGACATGAATGTATCGCAAGATAACGGATTTATGTACGTGAACAAAGATTCTTCTTAAATTGACAAATTTTGTCGCGCAATTATCGAAAGTCAACCCAAGATGTCTCGATTGCAAATTGGCATACATTTATTGTGAATTTGCCAAGATTCATTCTAAATGAGCATTCTACGTAAGGTTTAACGTACATTTTTATTTTCATGGATCAATGTGGATTTTTCCTAAATTAACGACTCTATTATAAATTAATGAGGATTTTTTTTCATTTGAAGTGGAAACTGACGTGGCTTTATTATGAATTAACAGATTTATTGCGGCTAAACATCGGTTTATTTTCATTTAACAGATTACACCCCCCCCCCCAAAAAATTGATTAATTCTAAATGAACATTAATTTAATGTAAAATTTAATTTAAGATTTAGATTATGCAAGTTTTGTCGATTTTTTTTTTTAAATTTTTTTTTTTTTACATGGCTTTATCATGAATTAATTTAGATTTATACTGGCTTGACATGGATGTAGTACAAATGAACATGGCTTGATTGCAAATGAACATTTATTTATCATGAATGGATAACTTTATTGTGAGTAAAGCTAGGTTTATTTTAGCCTAACATCGATTTTCCACAATTTAACGTGGAGTTCTTGTAGATTAAGTTAAGTTTTATTTTTGTCAATGAACACAGCTTTATCTTAGATCAACACTATGTTATCATTAGTTAACATAGCCTTAACCTAATTTATGGCTTTATTGAATTTTTTTTTTTTTTTTTTGTAAATTAACAATAATGAATTCTGAATGGATATCAAGATTCTACATGGATTTGCAGTCACTTGAAACGGTTTTGTCGTAACTTGACAGATTTTATCGTAATATTTTCGTGAATTTATCGTAAATTAACATTGCTTTCATCGTTGATTCATCGCAATCTAGCATTTATTAGTTCTATATTCGTATATTGATCCTAAATTCATCGTCAGTTAACATGGCTTTATTGTAACCTAATGTGGATTTATCGTAAATGACCACGGATTGATGGTGTTAATGATTGTAAATTGATGTCGATTAATCGTAAATTAACATGGCTTTATTGTATCTTTACCCGGATTTATAGTCCAGGTAATTAATTACTTTTTTTTTTTGACAATTGATGTGATAAAAAAAAACATTGCAGTTAACATGTTTTTAGCCAAAGATGATATTGATTTTTCATTAATCACATTGAAATTAGAGTCAAGTTATTGACATACATTTATTTCAAACGAACTTGGATTTATTGCAAGCTAGTGCACATTTAATGTTGATTTACTGCAAATTGAAAGGAATTTATGTATTTTTTTTTTAAATCATGTGGATTTATCACAAGTTAACAGAATTATCCCACGTTGAAGTAGATTTATCTGATCTTTACATAAATTGACATTCAACTGACAAAGATTTGCTGTGAATTTCCATATTGCGAGTTGAGGCCAGTGTGAAAATAATTGAACAGGAATTGATGGCGGGTCGGCCTTGCTGGCTCTGGATCGCCGCGATTTATGCCGCGTTGTCGTCGTCGTCGTCGCTTGTCAAGATAAAGACTACTCGGATGCGATCCGTTTTTCCAAGTCCTTTCAAAGCATTCTTCGGTATGTTTTTTACGTGTGCACGATCATTGCATTCTGCTGTGTGTGTGTGTGTGTGTAATGGCTGACTGATGTCCACCCAACAGCTTGCATTTCATCCAACCCCCCCCCAAAAAAAGGGAAAAAGCCTCAAAGTGAAGCAGCTCTGGAATCCTCGCTGGCTTCCAGGCTCCATGCCCGCCGCGTCATACCAACACACACACACACACAGTGTGTGCATGTGTGTATGTGTGTGCGTGTGTGTGCATCTCATTATGTCGCTCAAAGAATCTTTTTAAAAGTAAGTGCCAGCTCTCATGCGCTATAGAAGTTAACTTCATAATAATTGGCCATACACTTTACTGTATATATTCTGCTTATTATAGTTACATATTAGCATATACTTCATATATAAAGTATGCAGTGCACATCTTATACTGTATGTTAATCTATTCATTTGTAATGAACATTCGAATTAGAGTTGTCAAAATTAATTGAGTAATCGGCAAGTCATCGATTATCAACTTAATCGACAACTATTTTAATAACTGAGATCGTTTGAAACAATTTTTTAAAATTTAAAATTGTCCAAATCCTCTAATTTCAGCAAATTAATACCCCACATTGCCCCCCCCCCCCCCCCCAAGCTTTCTTCTCTTGCTATGTACTGAAAGCGCCTGCTAAGCTTCTCTGTCTGTTTGTTTACATCCGGCTGTGTTTGCCTTTCTATGGAGATTTATGCTTCCTGGGCACAACGCTGCACTTTCGCTCCACAAAACATTTAGCGCGCGAGGCCTCGCCAACAGACGGCGGCGGAACCCTCACCGCTCCGCCCTTCTTCCAGGTGGTCCCGGACATGACGGACCCCCCGGAGCCGGACCCGCACCACGGGGGACCCTCGCCGGAGCGCGGCGAGCGGGACCAGGAGGGCGGGGACAGGGTGCACGTGGCGGTGGAGGGGGAGGGCCAACGGAGGAGTGAGGAAGAGGAGGGAGAGGAAGATGAGGAGGAGGCCAAAGAGGAAGAAGAGGAGCTGCCGTACCCCTCGCTAGCGCCCGTGGTTCTGTTGGTGCTGAGCCAGACCAGCCCGCCAAGGTCCTGGTGCCTCCGAGTCGTATGTCACCCATATCCTTACCTGACTTTCATTGTAAAATTTGCGATTAATCGTGAGTTAACTGTTGAAGTCATGCGATTAACTCATTCACTGCCATTGACGGCTATCGACGTCAAAAATTCATTTGAACTATTTCTATTAGTTTAACATTTTTTCCCACTTTATTTTTTATTGTACAATTAGAACAGATATAAAAAGTGTGATTAATCGTGAGTTAACTATTGAAGTCATGCGATTAATTGCAATTAAAAATTGTAATCGCCCGATCGCGACTTAAATATTATTAAAAATCCGTAGTTAATCGCATGACTTCACTAGTTAACTCACAATTAATCACACATTTCATATCTGTTAGTAGCAGAAAAAAAGTAGAAAAAATGTTAAACTAATAGAAATAGTTAAAATGATTTTTTTGACGTCTATAGCCGTCAATGGCATTGAATGAGTTCATCCCGATTAAAAAATCGAATCGCCTGACACCCCTAATATAAACAATGATGTCAACAATTCAAATATGTCACAAGTGAAAAATAAGAATTTCCAAACTTCCAACACACAACATTCATACTTCCTGTCGTTTCGGAAACGCAAACGTCGTGTAATTCAATCGCGTCGCAATTTAAAAGCATTTCCCTGACAAATGATTGCACTTTGTGTTACGACGCGAAAGCTGAACATGCTCGACTTTGGTGCGCGCCTCAACATGACAATTGTCGCCTGTCATATGTCAAACGTGCGCGGCGTGTTCTTCATGTTCCGTCTGGCTGTAAACACACCGAGGATGTGGAATGTGTGTGCGTGCGCGTTCAGGTATTTCCTCAGATGCGTTAGTCTCGGAGGGGGGAAAAAAAAAGATGGCTAACACTGCCTGATTGGACGTTTCCATGGCGACCGGACTTAATGAATCTCCAGGGTTACGCATGCCTGTCACTGTGGCATTGTACTTTTTTTTTGGGGGGGGGGGGGTCACAAAATGGAATACTTAGTTTTTGTGTGTGTGCGCGCGTGTTCCTGCATGAAATATGAATTACATAACTGAGTTGAGTTAAATAAATGAGAGACAAGAAGTACAGTAAAAAAATATATATATATAGCGACGCGGCTTGTGTCACATACAGAGCTGTTCTCGTATGTATGATGTGCATGTGGTGTGCTTTATGACAGCATCATTTTTTTTTTTCAAAATTTGAAGGCCTGGACAATCCAGGTGGAAGGAATTTTGAACAGTTGCAATTATCAGGCAGAAAAGCCCCCAGGCTTCTGCAGAAGGCAAAATATATTAGGGAAAACTTACGAGAACAGCCCAACTTGATTTGGTTTTTTTTTGTCAGAGGCACTAGAAACATTCAACATACGTTTGAATGTGATTGGCTCATTTTTAATACAGTGGCAAGCCCGTTTTGAAGAGGGTGTGCACACTTTTGCAACCAGTTATGTTTCACTTCCCATCTGTTTTCTTTTGAATTGAGCTTTGTTTCAAATTGAAAATTGGCGAGCCTAAAACTGTTTGGACCCTTTACCTTGGCTTGAAACCCTACGTTCAAACCCTAACCCTATCTTGAAACATTACTTTGTTTTGAAATTCCACCTGGTTTTAAACCCTAATTTGAAAGCAACAACCCTTGTTTGAAACACAAACTTTGGCTTTAAGCTTGAATTTCAAACCCCAACTCCGTTTTGAAACCCTACTTTGAAACGCTGTCCCTTACTTGAAACCTTAATTTGAAACCTTTACTCTCATTTAAATCTTGTTTTTTGGCTTTTAGTCCTCATTTGAAAGCACCAACCCTCGTTTGAGACACTAACCTTGGCTTCAAACATGAATTTGGAACCCTAACCCTTGCAACCATAGCATTGATTTTAAACCCTAAACTTTTTGGGGGGGATTGTCAAACCCTATTTGGAAACCAACCTTCATTTGTGGCTCCAAGCCTTACTTCCAAACCCGAACATGGATTCCAAACGTAACCCTCTTTTTGAAACCCCACCTCAATTCTCAAAACCCTAATTTGAAACCTTAACATGGATTTCAAACGTAACCCTCTTTTTGAAACCCTACTTCAATTCTCAAAACCCTCATTTGAAACCTTAACACGGATTTCAAACAATAACCCCATTTTTTTGAAACCCTAACCTCCTTCTTGGAACCCTACTTTGAAACCTGGACATGACTGTGAAACCCTACATGAAATCGTAACTCTGGTTTCAAAACCTAATTTCAAACCAGCCATTTTTTTTTCAACCCTAACTCTCGCTTCAGACTCTAATTTGAAACCTTAACACGGATTTTCAAACAATAACCCCATTTTTTTTTCAACCCTAACTTCCTTCTTGGAACCCTACTTTGAAGCCTTTGACCTTAACGTGAACCCTAACCCTGGCTTCCAAACCTCAACATTTCAAACCATGCTTGAAACCCTAATCTTTTTATTTGAAACCATAACACCTGACCTTAACACTTTAAACCATAATCCTCATTTCAAACCCTAACCTTGATTTAGAACCGTTATTTGAAACCCTACTCTTCCTTACTCTTACCCTACTTTAATCGTGACCCCTGAATTCCAGCTGTGCCGATACTTGTCGTGTTATTCCCTTTTATGCCGAGACTTTTGTGCCACACGCACACACCGGCGGGGAATCTCCCAGGGAGTCTCTCATGGAGGAATTACCCGGTTGCTTAGCAACTCTGGCGTGACGGCCGCACTTCCGCTGGCCCGTTTTGCGCGCAGCTCGGCCGACACGCGTGCACACGCATGTGTGTGCGTTTGAAATGCTCAGCCAGACACCCGACCCCAGGCTCGAAACCACATTTCAAAAGCATCGACTTTTTTTCAAACCCTAATTTGAAACCCCACCCAGGCTTGACACCTGACTTTGAAAGTCTAACTTCGGTTTGAAACCTAATTTGAAACCCCTAACCAGTGTTTAAATCCCCAACCCAGGCTTGAAACCCTACTTAAAAACCATCAACTTTGGTTTGAAACCTAATTTAAACATCAGATCTTATTTTAAAACCCTAATTGGAAATCCGTAACCTGTGTCTGAAACCCTAACCCAGACATGAAACCCTGCCTTAAAAGCACAAACTTCACTTCAAAACCTTTTTCCGAATCCCTAAACTTGGCTTGAAACCCTAATTTAAAACTTGTAGCCTTTGTTTCAAACCCAAACATTGACTTGAAACCCCACTTTGAAACCATAATTTATGCTTACAACCCTAATTTAAAACCTCAACTTTAACTCGAATTCCTATTTTGAGTTTGAAATCCTAACTTGACTTAACTCCTATCTTGAAACCACAAAATGTGCTTCAAACTCTAATTTGAAACCCTACTTTATAACCATAAACTTCTCTTCAAACCGCAATTTGAAACCCCAACATTGGCTTGATACCCTACTTTAAAACCACATACTTTGTTTTAAAACCTCATTTGAACACCTAACCTTGCCTTAAAACCCTAATTTCAAAACCGTAACCTGTGTCTGAAACCCTAACCCAGACATGAAACCCTGCCTTAAAACCACAAACCTCACTTCGAAACCTTTCTTTTGAAACCCTAAACTTGGCTTGAAACCCTAATTTCAAACTTGGAACCGCTGAATGAAACCCAAACATTGTCTTGAAACCCTACTTTGAAACCCCAATCTATGCTTCTCACCCTAATTTGAAACCCCAAATGCAACTTGAATTCCTAAACTGAGTTTGAAATCCTAGCCCTTGAATCCACAAACTGGATCCTTCAAACTCTTAATTTGAAACCCTAACTTGACTTGCAACCCTACTTAACTCATTCACTGCCATCGACGGATATGGACGTCAAAAATGTATTTGAACCTTTTCGATTAGTTTAACAATTTTCCCACTTTTGTTAACAAAAGGTATGAATATCTAGAATTGTTTTTATTGTATTAGAACAGATGTAAAATTTGTGATTAATTGTGAGTTAACTAGTGCAGTCATGCGATTAATTATAATTTAAAAAATTAATCGCCTGACCCCCCTAATTTTTAATAATCTTTTCTTAAAAAAAAATAAAAAAAGATTATTAAAAAAATGATTTTAAAGAAAAGATTATTAAAAATTAGGGGCATCAGGTGATTACAATTTGACTTCACTAGTTAACTCACAATTAATCACAAATTTTATATCTGTTCTAAATGTACACCAAAAAATTCTAGGCTTTTATACTCTTGTTAACAAAAATGGAAAAAAATGTTAAACTAATAGAAATAGTTCTAATTATTTTTTGACGTCTATTGCTGTCAATGGCAGTGAATGAGTTAAAAACCATAAACTCCTTTTCAAACCGCAATTTGAAACCCCAACACTGGGTTCAAACTCTACTTTAAAACCACGGACGCCGTTTCAAACTTTCATTTGAAACCCGATTGAAACCCCGTTTGAAACCCTAGCCGCGGCTTCAAACCCTATTTTGAAATTACATACAGTACAGTGCTCCAACCATTATACATTTTTTCCTGAGGTGCCGCTTTCATGTACTGCGCCTTTAATGCCACATGTGAAACACACACGCACACACACGCACGCACACACGATAAGTTATTCATCAGTGCATGAAACATTCAGAGTGTTTCCTTTTGTTTAAGGATGCGAAAAGCTCATTCTGTCACTGCTTTCTTCTCGCCCTCCTTCCTTCTTATTTACCTTTCTCTCTTCTTTCTTCCTCTTTCTTTCTTTCTCTCTATCCATCCATCCGACTTAATTGGCTTGCGCTGACTGGCGGTGGTGGTCTTGATGAAGACCCCACCGTGCCCACATGGTCGCGCTCAAAGTAGGCCGAATCCGTCAGCCCAGTAACCCCCCCTCCCTCCCTCATCCAATTAAGGTGATTGTGGCATGTTGCCGTGGTAACCGGTTGACAGGGGCGGTGCCTGAGGGGGCCGATGGTGACAAATTGACAGAACTCCCCCCCATCACCACGAGCCCACATGCACACATTCATATCAGTTTGAAACCAACCCTGGCCAGAAACCCTACTTTGAAGCCCACTTGAAATCCTAACCCAGATTCAAAACCCGACTTTGACCCCACAAACTTTTGCTTCAAAACCTACCTTGAAACACCAAACCCTGGCTTGAAACCCTACTTTTAAACCCTAAGGTTTGCTTGAAACCCTCATTTCAAAACATCATTTTCCCTTCAAATCGTGATTGTGCTCCAAATCTTAATTTGACACAAACTCAAGCAAGGTTTTAAACCCTCACCCAGGCTTGAAACCCTACTTTGAAGTCATAGCCCTAGTTTGGAACTCTAACCCAGATTTGACACCACAAACTTTGCTTCAAACCCTACCTTAAAACCCTAACCTGGGCTTTAAACCCTAATTTATTTTTTTAAAATTTCACCCAAACCCAAGCCAGGTTTTAAACCCTAACTCTGGCTTGAACCTCTACTGTGAAACCCTAACCTTGTCTTGAAACCCCAATCCAGACTTGAAACCCTCATTTTAAACCCCATCCTTTGCTTCAAACTGTAATTTGAAACCCTAATCTGTGTTTTAAACCCTAACCCAGTCTTGAAATCTTACTTTGAAACCGCAACTGTCTCATCAAACCCTTGCACGGAATTCTAACTCATGCCCAAAAACCCAAGTTTGAAACCACAACCCTGTCTTCAAACCCTAATTTAGCCTAACCCTATTCTTTAGCTTCAAACCAACATTTGAAATCCAAACCTGTGTTTTTTTTAAAGCGTAACGCAGGCTTGAAACTCCAAGCTTGTCTTGAAACACTCGTTTGAAACACGAACCTTTGCTTGAGTGCATTTGAACTTTGTCGCTAACCAAAACAGCGGCATGAAAAAATGTCTCCAGAATAAATCAATTTGATCTTCTATTTTCATTTAAAAAAGAATAGTATTTGTGTTTTTTATTTTAGTGATCAAAGACTCCAGTGCTAGCTAGCTAATTGTACTTTATCACCCTCTTGGGACATTTTTTTGTCCGACGAATGTAGATTTGACTAAAAGTAGAAGAAGACGCTCAAAGGAGTCGTTTTGAACTTTTTCTTTATTTATGTATTTTTTAGGATTCAAAAGTTTGTCATAAGGCTAATAGGGACGGTTGAGGCTTGTCCTGAATCGCTCCTGCTATACTTGGAAACGAGCTGGGGGATTTCCCACAATGCAATTCTGTCCTCCTATTAACCTCAATGTTATATTGCTTTGTTTCTCTGTCCTTGTTATTTTTGCCAAATACATTTTGAGGGCCTCTGCATTCAGAAAAACTCACCACATTATCTCACTCAGTTTATCTTAAACAGCGAACGCTTGAATGCCAACATTTGGCTTGCTAGCGCCCCCTGGAGGTTTTGGAAAATGCAATCCCTGAAGACAATTTCACGTTCAACGTGACATTTGTTTGAGACACAAAAAAGTCTCAAGGGGCCATGCTTGAAAAGACACAAAGTCTGCCATTTTAGTGGGAATCAGCCATTTTGAGCTTATGGTGGCCTTTTCTAAACTATCATGATCGAATGTACAAAAAATGTCTGAAGAAATTATGAGTAAAAATAAAACTTGAAGTCCGCCATTTTGATTTGAAGTGGCCATTGTGGCTTTGCAGCACCCTTCAGAATTATTTTTGAAAGTTCAGCCCCCAAAGGAAGTTATACTAAGGAACATGACATTTGGTAGGCATGTCAATCATGAGTAGAAATAAGTAGTTAAAAAAAAAAAAGTCTCAAAAAGCCATGCCCGAAAGGAGACAGGAAGTCTGCCCTTTTGGACCGAGCCGTATATAGAGAGAGTTTGAACTTCAGCAGGGTAACAAGATGGCGTCCATCTCATGTGATCAGCAGTTGGTCACATGACATATGGACGCCATCTTGTTACCCTGTTGGAACCGAGTTGGCTAAACCCTCCAGAATTCAATTAGAATTCCACTTTGCAAAATAATATTTGGTAGGGATGTCTATCATGTGTAAACCCACAAACAAATTTCAAAAAGCCATGCGCAAAAAAGAGAGAGGAAGTCTGCCATCTTGTTTTGGAGCTGCCAATTTAGCTTGGTAGACCACTCCGGGAATTTTCCAAGAAAATCTCTTCGAATTCCATTTAACAACATAAACTTTGGTGGGGAAGTCTATCATGAGTAAACCCACAACATTTTTTCAAAAAGCCATGCCCAAAAAGAGACAGGAAGTCTGCCATCTTGTTTTGGAGCTGCCAATTTAGCTTGGTAGACCACTCCGGGAATTTTCCAAGAAAATCTCTTCGAATTCCATTTAACAACATAAACTTTGGTGGGGAAGTCTATCATGAGTAAACCCACAACATTTTTTCAAAAAGCCATGCCCAAAAAGAGACAGGAAGTCTGCCATCTTGTTTTGGAGCTGCCATTTTGGCTTGGTAGACCACTCCGGAAATTTCCCCCCAAAAAATCTCTTCGAATTTCATTTAACAACAATGTCCAACTGATATTGTCCGATTGGATCCAGATTTCAACCTCATCTACTTGAGGGATGAACAACCCCAAGTTACAAAATGGTTTTAGCATTTTTTGTCATTGCGTGAGTGGAGAACGCCGGCCAAATTGGATGACATGCCACAAAAAGACAAATCCAAACGGATAGCTAACCCATAAGTGGCCGCATTGAAAGCCTTTAATGAAAATTATTTGGCCCGGCTTGAAAAGCTCTTCAGCAAGACGGGAGGCACACAAAGATCACAAGTGATGCGATCAGGCTTGATTTATCATGTCTGCCTGACCTTTCCCACCTGTGTCGCCACCGGAGGAGGGACGCGGTGGCACGTCGCGGCGGCGGGAAGAGGACAAGTTTCATCCCGAGCATCAGGAGGATTCGAGTCGGCTCCACCGCCGCTTGTTTACACAAAGCAGGCCTTGTTTACTCGGCTCGTCTTCCTGCCCGTTAATCCGTCTGTAATGCAAAGATGCCATTTTTCACGTGCTCGCAATACTCAGATCAATTCGTTCGTTTGCCCGTTCGTCGTGTCACGGGCAGCCATTTTTGTGTGCGTTGTAAACATCTGTCGTTGTCCCGCAAGTATTTTCGGAGTGTCGGGCCAATTATGCTCCGCCTCACCGGATTCTAAATGAACACATTTTCTCTTCTTCTGTCTGTGATCGCCGTGGCTCGCCGTGTGCAAGAGCGAGTCTCGCACCCTCAGCTCACCTCACCTCCCCACCCCCGCCGTACTACACCTTTACCTTTATCGCCATCCTTCGAGCGCTCTCCATCTCCGCCACGGTGTTAATTATTAAGGGAAGTCACAGTTTATCTGTTGACTGACACTCGGGTTTCTGATACGGCTCTCTAACCCGCGGCCATAACACGGCGAGGCGCTCCGAGAAGAAGTACAAGTTCAAGACGGTGGGGAAATTGTACGGCGATAGGTGTAAAAAAAAAAAAATGAAAAGAGCCGAATGGCGAGGAAAGGAAATAATTGGGCCGAGCAAGAGAGCGGCTCGAAACGCGTGAAAATGGCGGAGAGAAAGTGCGAGGAGGAGGATAAGACGGAGAGGACGTTCCCTGTTGTGATGTTGAGTGATGGTCCCGCTGAGGAAATGAGTCCCCGCCTCATCCATCACTCGCACCTTGACCCTGGCCTGTCTTGTGTAGCTGGGTGTGAATATGTGTGTGTGCGAGAGACCTGGGTGGACTCTCATTGAATGTATTTGATAGTGACACACACACTGTAAGTAATGTCAATCTTATAGACGAGTTAGTGTAAAATGATGTGAGACACCCCCCCCCCCCCCCCCCAAAAAAAAAGCATCTCGACCATCTGTCTAAGACTTCAGATTGAGACTCTTTTGGGCAAAAAGTTTGCCAAAGTACAACACCTGGAATTCACCTCTTGCTTCAAAGTAAAATGGCCGACGAGTTGACACGCTTTTGTCTGTCCTGTCATGGTTGTCATGTCTGCCAATTTTTACAGCAGTTGTTAAAAAAAGATTTTTTGTCAAATTGCTAGCCCTATAGAATATTTCTAAAAATGGTTTTTAAATCACAATGGCCGACTTCCTGTTCACTTCTCAGTATGGCTGCTTGAGATTTCGTGTGCGCTGTTATGATGACCATATCCAGTTAATTTTGTGGCGACACTGTTATACTACGCTGTAAAAAATTATTTTGGAGAGAGGTGTATAATCCACAAAAATCTAGGTGATTACTTGAGATTTTCTATCGTTTTTTTTTTTTTTTGCCTGCACCCCTGATATATTATAAAATGTCTGCTTCAAATCAAAATGTCTATTTTCCTGTTCATTTTCTTGCATGGTTCCTTTTTTAGTCCTGTCGTAGACATGTCCACTGAACTTGATGTCAAGATGGTGTTGGGCGCTAAATTTTTGCCCAAGTTCGAACCTTGGGATTTTTCAAAAATGCCTGTTTGAAAGCGAAATGACCGACTTCCCTTCCACTTCCCGACGACGCGGCTTTTTGAGACTTTTTGTGCGCGTCCTGTTATGATAAACACGTCGAGCATATTTGATTTCATATGATTGATTTTCATATGATTTCATATGACTTTTCTGCCAAATTTTATATCCGTTGGTGAACCCGGCTCCATTTTCCTACCTGTCCAGAGCCCGCTACTGATTGAATACACACGTTTGCATCCGTATACCCGCGCTTGCCATCATGAGTGAGTTTTCCCGAATATTGAGCCCCACCAAATTTACGATGAATTAATCACAAGAATGAAAACAAACACCCAAAAATCCTTCCAAGAGACCCTTCCCCACTCTGAAGTGCACGGCTTCCGATTGTGCGCGTGAATGTGTGTGTGTGTGTGTGTTTACATGCATCCGTTGCGTCGTTGCCCAGACGAAGCCGATTGTGAAACTCACAAGTCAGTTCCCACGGTGAGAGATGGGGGGTTCCCATGGCAACCTGAGCACAGGGATGACACTGGATTACCCTCTTTCTCTCTCTCTCTCTCTCTCTCTCTCTTTTGCACTGTGTCTCTCTAGCTCGCTCGCTCGCTGTGTCTCAAGGGTGATAAAGGATTGTGCACTCATTAATTTTTTCCGCCCTCTTGAGAGAAAAGTGTCCACAAAGCCGACCGTGTGTGTGTGTGTGTGTGTGTGTGTGGACAATCCAGGCCGTTATGCATGCGTCCTTGCACATTCTTGTCTTCCATTCGACACTATTTTGACTCTTTTATTTGTTACCCTCTGTTGGTTTCTTCTTCTTCTTCTTCTGTTTATCACACTTCGGAGTCGAACTCTGTCTTCCGGTGTGACAGATTGACTTCAAATGCCCCTCACTCGCTCGCCCCCATCAAACACCCGCATGCATGTGTTTGATGCCGGGCTGCTTTGGTAGGCATGAATATTAAAAGGTGTCAAAATGTCTCGTCACGAGTCGCGAGGCTGTAAAGCGCGCAGGTAGGCAAATCTGCCATGATTGTCATGAACAATCATTTTTGGGGTATAGAAATTCGACCCCCGTTATTTGGCTGGCATATGGAACAGTCCGGTTTGCAAATTGTGAAAACCGTGTATAATTGATGCCCATTGAAATGCACGAGGGGAAAAAAAACTGAAACCCCCCCCCGAAATTATTTTTTAAAACGCTGCTAAATATTCAATATACATTTGCCATGAAAAATAGCGGGAAATTATGCCAATTGACGGCAATAGATGTCAAAAATTCATTTGAAATATTTATATTAGTTAAAAAATTGTTTCCACTTTTGTTTTGTTAAAACCTAGAAAAAAAATGATTGTACATTTAGAACCGATTTAAAATTTGTGATTAATCGTGAGTTAACTATTGAAGTCATGCGATTAATTAAAAAAAAAAGAAATGAATTGCCTGACGCCCCTAATTTTTAATAATATTTTCTTAAAAAAAAAAAAACGATTATTAAAAAAAAAGTCTAGGATTTCATACTCTTGTTAACAAAAGTGGAAAAAAAATAGTTAAACTAATAGAAATAGTTAAAATGTTTTTGGGACGTTTATAGGCGTCAATGGCAGTGAATGAGTAAAAAGCTTCAATTCCGAAAAGTTCATTTTGTCGTTCTTGGCTTGATGGACATGGCTTACCCTTTGACCGTCGTGTTCTCATAGAGTGGTTGGAGGAGGGGGGGGGGGGGGGGGGGCTTCATTGGCTTGAATATGGATTGGCGACCAATCAAAGACAAAAAAACTGATGAAGTGAGCAGAGAAGCTTAATGAATGCAGATGCTTGGAAAGCAGGTCAGGACGGGTCACGGAACGCTTTGAGGAGTGTGAATAATAATGTGAATAATCATTTGCTTCAAGTCGTTGAAAGCGATCGGCAGCCTGCTGCAGTTTAGCCAAAACGCAAGAGTCGGGATGTTTGCGGATTCCACACCAAATTCAGCAGACCTCATTACCTCCACCAAGGAATTTTGTTTTGCAAAAAAGGACTTGGTTGACTGAGGACTGATTTCCATAAAACTTTCATCTTGAGTTTAACCTTTGTTAACGGTGCCAATATTTTTTCATCAACATTTGCATGAATTTTGTTGGCAAGATTCAAGTTTAGGCAGGCGTAGCATAACTTGCAAAAAAATAAAATAAAAAGTAGCATAGTTTATTTTCAAATGTAATTTTTTTTTAGTTTTGATTTTAACCTTGTGAAATCTGATACTTGATTACAAAATTATTTCTTATGTGTAAAATGTATGTAATTTTAATTGACTTAATGATTATTTAAGGGGTAAAATGGTGGTGCTGATTATTTTTTTAATGTAGAAGATTTAATTTTAATGATATCATGTATTAATTATGTAACAACAACAAAATATATTTTTATCTTTTTATCCAATTAAAATTTAAGAGGGGTATTATGACGCTAATTATTATTTTTTATTGTTTTATACAATTTAAATTTAATAGCTCAACTTTTTGTTTTAACTTTTTTATTTTTTTCATTTGAGGTAATTATGGAAGTTAATAATTAAAAAAAAAAATTCTGCTACTTGGCTATAAATCACTGAAAGGTTTGGGTCTCGAATACATTAAAAGTGTTCATACTCTGTGCTGACTTCACTTCTGTTGAAAACTCATTCAATTTGCACGCAGCACAACAGCTAAATGCTGCTTCAGCGTGTTTGCTTTGAACTTTTTGCCTCCACTAATTTATCTGAGTCTACAGACTTCAGAGCACTACTTGGTTTATAATCAGTTAGCATTTCCTTAAATCCATCTTAAAAGTGGTACTTTTTACACATATTGATTTATTTTTTTCCATTTTATTCCAAATATTTTATAGTTATTGTGCACTAAACATCTCAATGCAATACAATGGAGAAAAAAATGCTTGTTGTAAGTACCCAATTGTGGTCATTTCCTTTCTAGTCTTTTGATGTTTTGCTGTCATCGCTGTATATTTCAATACATTTTGACAGAAATGTACTACACAATTGACGTTTCCTTGATTGTATTGAGCAACTCGAACCTTTCCTCCATCGCAGCTAAGACCAATTTCCTGTTCAATGCTCATCGTTATTCTTCATCAGTGTCCGCCGTTATTTGTGATCGGGCACAAAAGAGACAGACGGCGGGCGTCATCAATATGTTGTTGTTTTTCCTCATTGTTGTGATCAATATTGTTCCTGATTTTTCTAATTGCCGTGGTCAACGCTGTTATTGTTTCCCTTCATTGTCCTGATCAATATTGCAATTGTGACCCTTGACCTTACCGCCACCTGGTTTGAGCGCGTCAGCATCTTGGCCATCCTGCTCAACTGCGTGACTCTGGGAATGTTTCAGCCCTGCGATGACACACACTTCCTGTTGCAGGTAACACACACACACACACACACACACACACACACACGAGGCAATTCATTTTGGTAAGCATGTCCATCAGGAGTAGACCCACAAAAAAGTCTCAAGAAGCCAAGCCCTAAAAGAAGTAGGAACTCTGTCGTTGTGATTTGAACAGGCAGTTTTGCTTTGTTTGTCCTTGTAAGATTTTATTTTTTTAAGAATTCATAGCTAGTTCCACTTGGCAATATCAAATTTGGTATCATCATGTCTATCATGAGTAGACCCACAAAAAACTCAAGAAACCATTCCTTAAAAAACATTTTGGTTTGAAATGGCCATTTTAGGTTTGTTTCGTAAGTTTTCAAATTAGAGATAGACCGATATGGGGGGGATCCGGGCCGATACGATATCGATTATTAGTAGTCAAGGATGCCGATAACCGATATTTAGAGCCGATATTCATTGTCACTAAAAGGGAAAATATTGATATCAAAATTTTGAATAAAATACAAGCTCCAGCTCTTATTTTTGGGGGAATTTTATAGCATATGTTTATTGAACAACCTTTAGGGTTCGTAAAATATTGGAGTTTAAAAAAAAAAATCTTAGTCAATAGACATCCTTGTTTTAAAAATCTAACAAAAAGTTCCAGGATCTCCCAGGAGCAGTAGCATGTTTTCAAAAGTTAAATAAAAACTTAAACAGTTTTCGTCAGTAAATAAAGTATTCAAAAATTTCCAAATATCTGAAGTATTAAAGTTTTCCTTATCTTATTTTTAATTTCAAACAAAAACAGAAGGTGCAGAGAGTTCCAAGGGTCATCAGAATTTCAAAAAATGAAAAAATAAATACATTTGAATTAGTTCTCTGAAGTTAACACTTTTTTTTTTTTAATTGATCTATTATCGGCCAAATGGTTCTTCAAAATGGCCGCTGCCGATATTCATCAAAATGCTGAATATCTGCGCCGATAATCGGTCAATCCCTAGACAAAATTGTATTTTCTTTATGTAGACAAAGCATGGCAGCAAAATTTGATGACTGGCCAAACACTAAAACTCTTAAAGACTAATTAGGTTTTGCTGTGAAACTTTTTTTTTTTTCCTCATCAAGGGTCAGTGAAAGTTTGAGCTTCCTCCTCTTAATCAACTGACACTAATCCTTTCCACGTGCGTGTTTTGGGTGCGTGTGCGCAGGCGCTGGACGACGGCATCTTTGTCTTTTTCGCCGGGGAGATGCTGGTCAAGATGGTGGCCCTGGGGATCGTCGGCCATAACGGTTACCTAGGAGACACGTGGAACCGACTGGACTTCTTCATTGTCATCGTGGGGTGAGTTTTTGACACTTGTGTATGTGCGTGCCGACACGTGCGCCGCTGACATTAAATATGAGCCAAAAGTGTGCGTGTGTGTGTGTGTGTGTGGCGCGTAGACACTTGTTTAATGCCAGTGAAATGTCAAGCGTGTGTGTGTGTGTGTGTGACAGATTTGCAGAATGGCAAATGGGAACCACAGAGTCCTGGGAGGCCTCCGTGGTTCCCAGTTAAAAGGCATTGTCGGATTCCGGAGACAGGACCGCGCGTTCTGTTCCGTTCCCGGTGGACCAAACGGGTCAGTGCTCTCGTTCTCTCCCTCGCAGGATGTTGGAGTACTCGCTGGACGGACATAACCTCAGCCTGTCGGCAATTCGCACCGTGCGCGTCCTACGGCCACTCAGGGCCATCAACAGGGTTCCCAGTGAGTTCTTTACAAGGATCTTGATTTGAACAGTTTGCATCCCATTAATTAAATTATTTATTTATTTATTTTAGAGCTGTCAAACAATTAATTTTTTAATCAGATTCATCACATCTTAGAATTTTGAATAATCCTGATTAATCACTTAAAAAGGCTTTTTATTGTTTGTTTTTTTGCCCGCCAAATTTGAAGAGTACCTGTTATGTGTTCATTCTTTTTACATTTAATGTTATTAGGACATCTTCAACATTTTTTGATCCGCCGCACACTCCCATCGTCCTCTTTTTCTAATCAATTAAATCATTCACCCGCAGCCATTTTCACTGAAGCGACCCCCTTCGCTCCCGGCTGTTTTACTGGATTTTGACAGATTTTGCAAGGCCCACAGAACATTCTTTTTCTATTGCTATAAAAACATGGAATCTACCAAAAGAAAGATTTTTTGGGTGATTAATCAATGAGTTAATGCTTTAACTTTGACAGCATTTATTTATTTAATCATTGATTATTTCAGGGTGCTTTAACTGAGACACATTTTGTGGCGTGGCCCCCAGACTCTCTACGAGGCTCTGAGTGTGAGGAAGCCCACAAAATAGCAAAAAGTACAGTACCAAAAAAAAACATGGCCAAATACAATATGCCATAGCAACACATTTTCAAGCTACAAAACGGCCTCCTAATCATTTATTGAAAGAGAACTGTAATATTTATGGTCCCTGTTGCAATTAGCAGCGTTTTAGGCTGGCAATCCGTCGCTATTTATTCGTTAGCTGCGGAAACAACCTCAGGATGGCAGGAAAGCGGCAACAAACTAATTAGCCACAGCAAAGGCAAAGATGTTTTTAAATGATTATCATTATTAGGGGAATATTCCGAAACATTCCAGGATGGAATTTTAGAATGGGATTTTTTTGTTGTTGTATGGCTTTGGATTATATTTCTCAACTAAGATGAAAAGCGTGCTTGCTTAACACAGTAAGTTGGCTAGCCTACATTGAGTTGCCTTGTGTGTGAAGTGTTACATAAATAAAGTTGCCTTGCCTTAATTCAAGATGTTTGTCACTCCCATTTGAAACTTGCCACAAAGCTGACACTAAAACGAAAAGTAAATGTGTATTTGAACGTCAAAATGTTGACCCAGACCTTATCAACTCGTCTAATGAAAGCCGGCTAGCTAAATGCTAACAAAACAACATAGCTCGTGCGCTAGCTAGTAGCTACCTACAAGTATTGGCTTATTTAACATAGCCTACCATCGCTAGTTAGAAAGAACTGTACAGTAATCCCTGACAGGCGATTTGAATAGAGGGAGGATAGAAATAGCGGTCAGTGCTCTTTCAAACACTTTATTGAACAAACAGTAAGAAAATAAAGAAAAAACGAGCACATTCTTAGCTGCCCTGATGCCGTCAGTTGAGCAGCTAACGTTTTAGCCAATTAGCAGCTAGCCAACTATGCATACTCATTTGCTCACTTCCATGCCACTCAACAGACCAGGCCCACCTTTTATTGGCACGCACGCACGCATTCAACGTCACAGATAGTACAGTGTAGCACGCGAGGGCAAATCTGCGGGAACTTTGCACTACAAGCAAAGTTTCCCAAAAATCCGTTTGCCGCTTTGTGTGTGTGTTGTCAGGCATGCGCATCCTGGTGACGCTCCTGCTGGACACGCTTCCCATGCTGGGCAACGTGTTGGCGCTGTGCTTCTTCGTCTTCTTCATCTTCGGCATCGTGGGCGTGCAGCTTTGGGCGGGGCTCCTGAGGAACCGCTGCTTCATGGGGGAGGACGTCAAGACGTGAGTTACCGCGGCAACCGCCACCAATCCACACCAGCCCGTTCATTCACGTTCGCTCGTTCACATCGTCGTCGTAATCAATAAAGCGTTGAAATGTCTCCCTCGGGCGCGCACCCTGATTAGACGTGGCGCTAATCACCAATCAAGAGTATTGGTTGGCAAAGTGATTGGTTTTGTGATTAGGCTTCGTTTTATGGTTGTTGTTTTTTATCGTTTTTAACAAATGACTTAAGTCGACGACTAAGACGTGTTTGTGAGAAATATTTTTAGGTTCACTTGTATTCATTTTGCTTTCCTTTGAAGACAATTACTTTTCATAAAATTGAACGCATTAAAATTTAATAATAAAAAAAGTAATTATTCTTTGAGAGAAAAAGGGAAACAAAATTTTTCGTTGCAATCTTGCACAAATAAAAAATAATTTTGTAAATCATTTTCATAATATATTATACTGTATTCTTGTAACGTTACGCTTTTATTCTTATTAGTTCTTTTCTTATTCAAAAGAAAATCATTTTTTCTTCTATAATACTGTGACTTTTTCGTTTGAAAAACTTTTTAACAAAGTCATAATATTATGGCTTTATTCTTGTAATATTTGGAGAAAAATGTCTTCGGAAACAGAAAAATGTTAATATCGTAAATTGGACTTTGAAACATTGTGACTTTTTTCACGCAACGATACTTTTGTTGTTTGGAAATAAGCAAACGTTATTTTCTTATAATATTCCAACTTTATTCTCTCTGCCCCACTTGATCTATTGTTTAATTTTGTTAGCTAGTTATCAGCATCACACCCAATTTTTATTTTATTTTAATTTTTTAATTTTTGGGGGGTCACAAAAACGGTGCACAACAAGGAACTGATTTTCACTTTTTACTTTTGCTACCGATTAAAAACATTTTTGTAAAATTTGTTGACTAGAGTAATCTTGATTGCAAATGTTCCCCCTATATGACAATTAGGATTTAATATGCAATTACTTTTAAAGATTTCAGATCTGTTAAAAAAAAAATATATATATATATATACACGTACTTTTAGGAGGATTTTTCACAATGAAATTGCGGATTTAGGAATTCTCAGTTATTTCATTTTGTTAATTAGTCGTCAGGACTTAACACACAAAATCGTAAAAATTGTATTCACATAATTTAGCCACTTTTCTCCTCAGAACTTTGTGACTTTTTCCTCTACTCTACGATGCTGAAAAACGACTACAAAGGCAAAGATTGCGTCTGTATCAAGAGAGTTAACATCATTCAGCGGACTCATTGGTCTGCAATTCACTTCATCGACGACTGATCCGATTCTCGCTGCAGCCGAATGACTTTTCAACGCCTCTCCTTCATTAATGATTGATTCCTCATCTTTTCTACATATTCGTCTCCCTTTTGTCCAGAAACACAAAGAGCATCAAAGTCATCTATCACGGGGAAAGCGGCCATTTATTTGAGGTTCTGGCTTCTTCTCGTTACACAACTGGGCCATTAATCCCGCTAACAAGTCTCGTTGATGTGGAGTGCGTCTCACTGTGCGGTTGCCATTGTTGTTTCGCTTAAATTGTCTATTTTTAATCCAGCCCGCATGGGGGAATACTGCTGACTGCGAACATCCATCTCGGAATAGCACGGCGAGAACACGCAATTTCATAAATCTTCTTTTTCAAAGAATATGCACTCAGCATCTCCTTTGTTTAAATGCACTTGCACAAGCTAAAGAGGGACCATATATTTAACGCTGTATAAAAAAAAAGGGGATTGGTGTCGTACCGTCGGTGTCGAACCTTATTTTTAGGTGTCGGGTTCTCTGATACCAGCCACGAGACCAAAAAAAAAAAATCTGACATTGAGTAAGTCGTCCTCGGCAATAGTTAGCACTTTTTTTCATGTCATTAATTTCAACCGTTTATTTCCTTCATTTGTAAAAGAAAGAAAAGACAATATAAAAGAATACTCTCCATCGTTGAATGAAAAGGAGCAGAAAGAAGACAAGTTTTATGGAATTGGCCCGTTTCTCCCCAGAGTTCATTTACGAGGCAAAATAATAATAATAAAAAAAAAACAAAAAAAACAACAGCAAAATAAAATAAATAACATAATAATAAAAATAAATAAAATAAAATATACTGCTTTACTGCGTCAGTTTGACTCCTTAGCAAATCATCATTTGCATCAGAACAAAAAAAGTTACCAGTATATAGAACTGCCTACAAAAAATAAAAAATAAAAAAATGACGTTGCATTGCAGAAATATACTGCAACTGAAAGCTATTTCTATTATTTTGGCTTCGTCAGCTTGGCTAATTTTACGTGAGAAAAAAAGTCATAACTTTTATAAGCCCAAAATTGTGTTGTTTTTGTGATATTTTTTGTTTTTGTGATATTTAACCATTTATTTTCTGCGGCTTATGTACAAGAAAAAAAAGGTCTAATTTTACAAGTATGACTGCTTTCTTTTTTCGGGTATTATTGCAACTTTTTTCTTAAAAAGTTACAACTTTCTACTCATAATTCTGCTTGCATTGAGACCACGTAGGGCAAAAATGTGAGGTTATGTTTTCAACTGTATTTATTCATTAAAAAAAAAATATTAGTCAGGATTTCAGACAAAAAAATATTTAAGTGCGGATAGAGCAATTTATTTTCCTTTTTTTTGCCATTATGGACTGTTTACGAAGGCACCAAATGGGGCAGATCCATTATTTCATCTTGTTTGTTCATCATCAATATTACTCACTAGTTGTTGTGTTGTGATGGTCGTTGCCATCATCTAATGCTCGCAACTCAATTTTTTTTGCTCGCAACTCAAGACTGCAATGATCCCTTTTGTCTGAAAAAACGTTGTAAATCTGGTCACTCGTACGTCGAGGTAGTGCTGTATTTCGTTTTGTTCGGTTCTTTGTTGATTTTGTGAATTTCACATTTTTTAAAATGATTTTCTCAATAAAATAGCTTTTCGGGGCAAGTGGGACAGTGCCCCACCAGATCCGTCATTTCATTCGTTTTCTTTCTTTGTTCTTCGATTACACCAAAAAATCTTTGCCCTATTTTCACATTCCACTTTGGTCCTCATGTTTACGACCAACTTGTCTTCCAGGAGGTACAACATCTCCTTCCTGAGCGTTTACTACCGCCCGGGCGGCACCGAGGACCACCCGTTCATCTGCTCGGCAGAGCGAGACAACGGCATGCTGCGCTGCGCCGACGTGCCGCGCCGCCGCGTGGCCGGGACGGCCTGCTACCTGCCGGCCGAAGACGCCCGTCCCGAAAGGGCGGCGGTAACGGGAGGAGGGCACGGGGCGTCGTGCGTCAACTGGTACCAGTACTACAACGAGTGTCGCGCCGGCGAGTTGAACCCGCACAAGGGAGCCATCAACTTTGATAACATTGGTTATGCGTGGATTGCCATTTTTCAGGTGATTATTGGATATGAATATACATTTTATAAATATAGATTTGAATGTTGACAGCAAAACTTGATATTGTATTCATTATTCATAATTCTAAACTAACTTGAATATGTAATTGATACTGTCAAAAAGTAATTGTGTTGTCTATTTTTTTTTATTTTTATTTATAGCTGCTAAATGTAACAATTCGTCCAAAAATATCTTTACAATAGCTTTTTTATTTGACCATTTATGACCAAAGCATCTTCTAATTCTTCTCAATGTAAGCCTCTGGCCAATCATTTGCAGACTGGATTCGGGTTCTAATTTCCCGCCTTTTGTCGGATGTGACTTCATGTGCGATTAGGGAGTGTTCCGTTTCATTTTTCGGCCACAGGTGGCAGTAGCGATTTGAAATGTCAATTTTCTGCATTCAGCAGCTTTAAACTTAAAATACTTTATTGCTTTTATTTATTTTTTTATCTGTGGCAATTTTTTTGCAATTGTTAGTTAATTGTTTATTTTTTGTTTGTTCACTATTAAGTACTGTACACAGATTGAATTTATTATTATTTTAAATATCTTTACTATGTTGTAAATTGCAAATATAATTCATGGGTTCCTTGGAATAGTAATTAATTTATTAATTTAGCTCATTAAAAATTATTTTAGCTTTTAATTTTGCAACCTTTCCCCCCCAAAAAAATATTGAGGTGTTATTATGTCAATACAATAGTCACATTTCAATATATGGTAATTTTACTTCACAATGTTTATTTTTTTAGGCATAAAATGTTTTTCTTTGTCCTTCAGGAACATTGACAGTTGAGTCTCCATTGATTCCAAATGGAGCTGGGACACTACTGACGTTTGTGTGTGTGTGTGTGTGTGTGCGTGCGTGCGTGTGCTCTGCCAGGTAATTACTCTGGAAGGCTGGGTGGACATCATGTATTACGTAATGGATGCCCACTCTTTCTACAACTTCATCTACTTCATCTTCCTTATTATAGTAAGAACACACACACACACACACATTCTATCTATCTGCAGATACTTGAGATATGAAGTATCTGACAAGCTTAACGTGTCGCAGGGTCTACTTTATGCGGCGTAAGCTTATTGCCGCTGCTGCTTGTCATATCAGACAAAAGAGGCTTAGTAACGCAGAGCGTGCTTTGATGTCTTTCACGAAACCTTGCAGGTCTGCCACGCAAGAAAAAAAAAAAAGCAGACGAAAGATATGAGGATTTCAATTTTTTATTTTTTTATTTTTGACTTTTGGTTGTTACAGTCTGCTCAAGTGGAGCAGTGACCCACCACGACCACCAAGTATAACTAATATCGCCGCCTCATTTTTATGATGTTATTCATTCAGCGTGCACAGCATTTACTGTTTCATGACTATATCAGCGTTTAATTGATACAACTCTAGTTGGTTATTATTATTTTGAGGAAGGCCGATATAAGTGGCTGTTCAATTAATCGGTCTGGCCCTGCTACTCAGAAGGAAAAAAAACTAAACGCATTGCAGCAAAATCGCCAGTGTTAGATTAACACTGCGAGTGTTAAATCTAACACTAGAAAAGTGTTGATGTGTCCACGCCAATGTGTGTAAATATGACACTTTTCCAAGTGTTACTTTTTTTTTTCACTTAACCAGTGTTACACCAACCCTGTATAGTGTCAGTTTTAGTCCAATTTCAGTCACGCTTGTTAGTTTTTATCATTAGTTAGTCAACCTCATCCCGTTTTTATTTAGTCCTACTTTTAGTCGATTATAAATCTAGCATTTTAGTCTTTATTTTACTTTTTTTCCCCAAATTTTATTCGTGTAGTTTTAGTCAAGAAAAACTGTCAATGTTTTAGTCAGGACAATCATTTAACGCCTGTAATTTTTTTGTCAGCAGATAATGTCGAACATTTCGGATCTAAAAGTATTTCACATAACATTTTCTCTCGTCTTTTTGATGAAAAAAAAACTTCGCGCACAATTACAGTATATCAACAAGTGGCTACAATGTTACGAGCTAGTAAATTAGCCAGCATTAGTTAGCAGTTGGATTAACGTTATTGTTGGATTAATGTTACGTTTTAACTATGATTTAATTGACTTGCTTTTTGCTTTTTTAACTTTCACCCTGAATCCACTTCCTGTCTGTCGCATGTCTTTGTGCATGTTGCACTCGGGCGTGTGTCACATGACAGTGTCACAGTGACAGATTAGCAGAGACAAGATTTGACAAAATCATAACATTTTTGTTCATGAACTAAAAAGTCCATCAATTTTGGTCCAGTTTTTAATTAAGTAAAGTACAATTTTCGTCTCCTCTTCATTAGTCAACGAAAATGTATACCGATTTAGTCGCAGTTGTTGTTTATTAATGAGGGTTTTAGTCTAAGTCTTGTCTCGTTTTAGTTCGGTGAAAAATGTGTGTTGCCGAAAATATTTTTGTTTTGTTTTTGCAATTAACACTAACTGGAAAATTAACATTGAGCGATTTGCTGTGTACTTTGATGTTTCACAATTGTACGCGTGTCCCTCCCAGGTGGGCTCCTTTTTCATGATCAACCTGTGCCTGGTGGTCATCGCCACCCAGTTCTCGGAGACCAAGCAGCGCGAGCACGCCCTGATGAAGTCGGAGCAGCGCGCACGCCAACTCCACCAGTCGGCGTCCACTCTGGCCAGCGACAGCCAGCCGGGCAGCTGCTACGAGGAGATCATCCGCTACCTGGCGCACTTGGGCCGCAAGGCGTGCCGCCGCCTGACCCGGCTGATGGCCCGGGGCGCCGCCGGCCTGCGCTGCGCCTGCGCCATACGACGGCGGCGGGACCGAGGCGTCGCCGAGATGAACGGGCTGGCGCACCGGCATTCCGGTCACGTTGCCGGCGACCTGTCGCATCTTCATCAGATGTATCATCAGCGACATCCGCCGCCGCCGGTAGCGGAACGTCGGCTGAGTAACGGGGGATTTAATTACCCCGTCATATCGCCACTCCTCACTCACTCGGATGCAAAGAGTCCGTATCGCAAGAGAGCAGTCGCCATGGAGACCGTCAACAGGCTGCCGCAGCTCGAACACGGTGAGGCGAGTTTGTGAATTAGTTGGCTAACGTATTTTTCTAACTATGTCGCGCCGGGATATAACTCGCATTTTTTTTGGGGGGGATGGGGGAGATTTACTTGAATAGTTTGCTGGGAAGCAAACTTTTTCGTTACAGTCTACTTGCATTGGGCCC
This sequence comes from Vanacampus margaritifer, assembly GCF_051991255.1. NCBI lineage: Eukaryota > Metazoa > Chordata > Actinopteri > Syngnathiformes > Syngnathidae > Vanacampus > Vanacampus margaritifer. The sequence goes on from NC_135438.1 coordinate 2,845,022, forward strand.
AAGTGGGGCAGTGACACACCAGAGGCCAATAGAGATCCTGACGTCGCGTGACTTTCTCTGAACGGCAGGAAAGTATTGGCGCAGCATTAATGGGCTACGATGGCGTGGAGTTCGAAAACTAGCGTTTAGCGTTTTCCGCCCAAGAGCAGACAGTCACTTAATGATGGAAAGGACATGCAAGGTGGACATGTTGGATTGGCGATGAAGTGTCAGGAGGTTTTTTTTTTTTCAATGTGGCGATGCTGCTAATGTGGAATTACCTCCTCTCTTGCCGGCGAGTGCTTTCAAATCTGATCATACAATCTGAATTGATTTCCCCTTTATTTGTGGTCAAAATGCCATCGAAGTTGGCAGCTTCACGTGTTATTTAGGTACGTTAGCAACTTCGGCCGCAGCCGCCATCATTTATGCCGTAAAAAGGCTTCTTTATGGTGTTGGTCAGTTATTAAATTCAACTGCCTATTATCTATTAAACCGTAGCAGCACAAATGAACGAAACGGATTATTTTCCCCACATTTTGCGTGTGCTAACAGTTAGCATCTGCTGATTTAGCCACCATGTACAAAGTGCAACATTACCTTCGCATTGGTTCCTCTTTTGGTAGCCTGAAGCATGCTCGAGCCTTTTTTTTTTTTTGCCTCTCCTTGTGGCAGCTGGTCCACAACAGCTGTCAATCATTGTGAGGCATTTGCCATTTACTCAAAGTGGCAGATGCGTTTTCTATGCTGCCAAAATGGCCATTTTGGGAGGTCAAGATCTCTGTGGGAAAACAGTAGTTGTGTTTTTCAACATTTCTTAGTTATTCCTTTTTAGGTGTAAATCCAGGTAAAATGTTCAACTTTAGATTCGGGCTGAACTATTTGCTGTTACAGTCTGCTTGCATTGAGGCCTGGTGGGGCAGTGACCCACCAGATGCAATTGCCGGGAAAATGCAGTGAGGGTTGTTTTTTGATTGACATCTGTTTATTCATTTTGTTACTGTGCATTGAGAAAGACGATGCGCTTCAATTTTGGTGAGTTGGTGGCTTATGTGAGGCGTCGACACAACGTATGCCCCCACAGCAAAAACACAAGGGTTCATTAATTTTTATGTATTTTTTTTAATGACATCTTCAAGTAGAATATGCAACTTTAGTGCCTTATGCTACAATGGTCACAAATTAACAACACTTGGAAAAGGCCATCGAAATCATCCTGGTGTATCCTAGTAATAAAGTAACAGCAAAGTGCTAACCGTTAAAATGATTGCTGTTTTACTGCGACCTCCATTACTATTATAGTAAATAAAAGATGAGCTTGTGTCCAATATGGAAGATGATATCAAATGAGCATACACTACATTGTCACTCATCCTAATTGGTTTAAAGCTAAGTTGTGGGGAGCAAACAGTGCACTACAGGATCTGAGGAGGGACATAATCCTATTGGTGGTATTATTGTTGCACGCAGTCATCTTGGTGACACAAAGCGGATTTGACTCATTTACACAAGTGGATACTGGAACAAAAAAATAATACTGTACACAACTGTATAAGCCACAAAAGTCTGATTGGTGGAGTTACTTTTAATGTAAAACAATGCTAATTATTGTTCGGCTTATTCCGAACTGTTTTTGTTGTGCAATTTAAAAAGGTAATATTAAAGCTTTTTTTTTTTTTTTTTTTTACGTAATGTTTGCTCCACCAATGCCCAGATAAGCACGACGAGCCCTGACTGCTTTACTCCGACTGCACCTATTGGCTTTCATCTTCCTCATTTGAAGTCATGTCTTCGTTTGTCAACTGTGGCTGCCGCTTTAAGATCGCACTCGCACGCGCGCCATGAACGAGCCTGACACAGATGCTGTAGTTACGCTTTGGGCCAGAGGTGGCAGTCGCGAGTAAAACAGTGATAAACTGCACAAAGATCCTTTAATATCAAAGACCCCTTAGTAGTGGTTGACCCAATCGTACGACAATTTACACTAAACCTGGTGTAAGTGTTTTCGTAAAAACATCAATTTATTATCACCAGTCAACAATTTGTACATGATTTTGTAAAAAAAAAACAACTTAGTCCTTACTAACTCCTGAGTATGTGTATGTCAACATAAAAAATAATTTTGCTTCTTCAGTGAACTTAGCTTACGTTTTTCATAAACATCACAATTTGCGTCGTCGGTGAAACTAGCGCGTCTAATTTTGGACTTATTTTTTAATTAAAATAATTTAGAGTCGTTGAGGACCCTAACGTTTTTTTTTTTTTATTGGGCCATCATCAAAGACAATTTCGTACCCAATGAACCATGTATTTTGTTAAAAAAAAAAAGGACAGTTATATAGTGAACATCAAAGACAAGTTAGTCCACTACAGCATTGCATGCATTTTTCCAATTCAAAATAATCAACAAACCCTAACGTATGTGCTTCCAATAACATCAAAGAGAATTTAGTCTCCACCGACTCGTGTATGTGTTGTCATAAACAAAAACAACTTTTTGTCTTTGGTGAACTTTGTACAGACAATTAAGTCTTCACTGAACCTAAACGGTGTGGTTTTGAAATCGTCAAAGACAACGTAGAGTACAATAAACCCAGCATTCAATTTGTGTTTTCAAACACATCAAAGGCAATTTAGAGAGTCATCAGTGAAAGTAGCGTACGGCGTTTTGGCAAAACGCAATTGATCATCTTCAATGAACCAAACGCACCGCATTTGTTTTCATAAACATCAAAGACAATTTGGAGTTATCAGTGAAGCCAGCGTAAGTAAGCGTAGCATTTCTCGAGATTGGCGCCCTCGGCCAGGAAGTTTGCACCTCACGTAGGGCTTATGTACAGTTACACATGACGGAGTGACTTGATTGGATTGAGCGCGTCGCCGCTCTTCAGGGAAACGCCACCCGGCGGTCACGACGCCAAAGTCGGCGGCGAGAGAAGCGCTCGCGCTGGATGACTCGTTGATTTTTATGTCACAGCAGCGTTTCCCTTCTCTTTTTCTCCCCTCGAGCTGCTCGCTAATGATTGTGCTCGAATAAAAGCCCGCCCCCCACTTGCACCAAGAATCCCAACAGCAGCTTCCGTGTTATTGACTTTTTTTGTTGTTGTGCACGACACAAGAGATCAGAAGAAGCTCCACCAGCACTCCCAAAAATAAATTAATAATGGCAAATACAAGGTTCCACCGAAACTACTAATTAGCATACATATTTTGGAATCAGTCTTTAGTAACCGTACTACAATTTAGACAACAGACAATTTAGAATGTTTTGACAACCTAGCTTATTTGTTTTTGGGGAACATCGAATTCAATTCAGAAACTTTATTGAGCCTGGCGTATATTTTCGAGCTTATGTGATTTTGTACAGATGTGAGTTTTCAATGAGCTAAACACGTTTTCATGACCATCAAAGGCAATTTGGAGAGAAGCTAGCATACGTTTTGAAGAACACTTTGAGCCTTCAATGACCTTAACGTACACGTTTTCAGAAACATTTTGTATTTGCATCGAAATCAGACTAGACAATTTAGATTGCGCATATTTGTAAACATCAAAGACAATTTAGAGTTTTAGAGCTAATCTAACGTGTTTTTGTAAAGACAAATTTATAGCGTTCAATAACCTCAATGTCTATTTTAATAAACATATGCAGTATAACTTCCTCCATCGCAGGTTCCTGGTTTGTGGTCCCACTATTTGCCTTTCTTTTATTTGGGGCGTAATTCCACTGTTGTCCACAAGACGGTGGCACACTATTGTTTTACAGTAAAATTTGAAAGAAGAAGAGTAAAATCAGGAAGCAGGCTGATGTATTCAAGATCAGCCCTTTTAATGGTGAAGGCTATTTGGTAAATACCTTGTAATACTAATAAAACTAACTAAAACTATAATCATAGCGGAAATGTCCTTCGTTTTAATCTTTGGTAATTAATTTAATCCATGAGACTTTGGGGAGGATTTTAAATGATTAAGTATATTTATTTCAATATGAACCGCAATAAGGATGTTTGAAAGCGTGTCACAGAAGTGACGTCATCTAGCAGCAGCCAATAGAACACGTTTTTATCCATTTCAAGTGGCGGCCATTTTGCCACTTGACTCTCGACTGAAAATGACATTCCAGTTGCACAGGTAACAACCAATCATGGCTCAGCTTCAGAAAACAGGTGAGCCATGATTGGTTGTCCTTTAAGTCAATCTAGCATGTTTTTGGAAGACCATTTAAACATTAAATGGTCTTCACAAAAACAAAACGTACAGTTTTGGTGAAAATTAAGGACAGTTTGTAGTCTTTATTGAATCTCAGGTGTATTTTCATAGACAATTTAGAGTTTTGGTTGAGCCTGACATACTGGTTCGTGTTTCGTAACCATATAGATATTTTTGAGTCTTCAATGGACTTACTTGGATGCGGTTTCAGACATATTTTTGGAAAAAAAAAAAATACACATCAAAGGCAAGGACATGTTTTTTGTAAACAAACACCGAAGACAATTTTCTTTAATGAAACTGATTGATGTAATCTGTAAACCTGACATACATATTTTAAAAAAAGCATCAAAGACAGTGGCAAGAGCTTGTTTTCGTAGACATCAAAGGCATCCAGACTCGCCCGTACTGATTATCGTGCGTTTGTGTTTGTATGCAGGCGGTTGCGCGGCCCACCCTGCACTCCCGTTGCCGGGCGTGGTCCCCGTGGAGTCGTCGGCTTGCCCGTACTGCAGCTACTACAACCAACTGTGCGACCCTCAAAATGAGGCGGCCGACGAGCATCATCATCATCAGCGAGGCCCCGTCGGCAGCCCGCCGCCGCCGCCGCCACCGCAGCCGCCTTGCAAAAGCCCGGGCCCCCGCCTGGCCCAGGGGCCCGCCGGCCGGCCCCTCTGGCGGGCGTGCGCTCGATGCTGGGCTGAACTCAGGGCCAAACTGGAGCTCATTGTGGCCAGCAGATACTTCAACAGAGGCATCATGATTGCTATTCTCATCAACACGCTGTCCATGGGAATAGAATATCACGAACAGGTATGTGAGCGTGCCTATGGAGGGCCAAAACTGCCAAAATGAAAAATGAATAAATGAATGAAGATTGAAAGAAATGAATAAAAGTGAAAATAAAAACTAATATAAAAATAGAATTAAAAAATTTAATAAAAAAAAATATATAAATGAAAATAAAAACAATATATGTTAAAGTAAAAATAAATGTGAAAATAAAGAACAAGATTAAAAAATAAATATAAATGTGAAAATAAAATAAAAAATAAATATATACATATAAATATCAATCAATCAATAAAAAACGCTCTGCTCTCACATTTATTTATTTCATGCTGCAGACGCTCTGTCAGGACGAAATGTTATTCAAATAAGGGGGCGGTCCTAAACGTTTCATTTGAATAATATTTCGTCCTGACAGTGTCTGCCGCAAATAAAAATAAATAAATGTGAGAGCACAGTGTTTTTATTCATTGATTGATATTTAATTCTATTTATATATTTAATTTTATTAAATTTATTCCTCCATTAATTTTTATATTTATTTTACATTTTTGATCTTGTTTTTTTTATTTTATTGTTTTGGGCTCCAATTATATATATATTTTTGTATGTAATCTTTGAATTATATTTTGTATATTCATTTTTGTTTTCACTTTTATTCATTTATTTATTTTTAATTTTGGCAGTTTTGGTCCTCCATACCTGCGTGCATGTGTTGCGCAAAAAAAAAAACCTCAGATGAAAAAAAATTGTTAATCCTTTGATGCTATCTTCTAAGAATTTGTACAACATTTTAAAGGTGGTATTTTGGTTGCCAAGGCTACATTGCTATCGCCAAAAACAAACTGTTACCGGGTTCAATGTGTTATTTTTTGGAATGCACAATCAGCTAAAACGCAATTTTAATAACTGCCAGTGAGACTAGTAGTCACCGATGCACGTGAGCAAATGATTGCCGCATCCCCCCGGCCCCTGCAGTCTCTGATTGGCTCGATTTATTCACGCCGCTATGACGCCCAAAATGGACGCGTTAACGACGTTGCATGCCGGATTGAATGAAACGCACACTGCAATCAACACTTGCCGCACGACTCACATGAGATAGCCATTGTGTGTGCGTGCGCGTGTGTGTAACTCATAAGGCCTGAAGTGTTAATTAAAGTGTGACCCTTGGACAAGAGGGAGGGAGGGAGTGAGGGAGGCAAGGAGGGTGAGACAGTAAAAGTGCAGTCAGTGAAGGCTTCATGATTTGCTGAGGGAAGATTGCCTTTTTGGCCTATTTACTCAACTGTAAGACACATCCCGGAGTTTTCATCTCAGCAAAGCCTGCCAAAGAAATATACACCGCTTGGACTGTGTTATTAAGTGCTAGGATGAAAAAGTTTTCAAAGAAGGTGCAGTGTTAATCATTTACCTAACAACACGCTTTGTAAATATCAAAGACAATTATTCTTAATAGTCTTCAGTTAACCTAGCAGCCCAAGTTTTTTCGTAAATAGTAAAGACAATTTAGCTTTTGAAGTGTGGCAGCTAAAAAAAATGTTGATTAAAAAAAAAGCCTTTGTAATGAAGTGATTAATCAATAATTAATTGACAGCTCTAATTAAAATGTATTATAAAAGCCCATTTTCCCCCTGATTACTGTTTATTAACTAGTGATTGGTGTTTATTTCGTACTTCATATTCGTATAGTGATTACAAAAATTGATGTCGTACTGTGTTACCAGTTCGGTCATTATTTTACAAAATAAAAACAGATGTTTGCAAATGTCTTATTTTGGTTAACCACAGAAGATAATCCGTCTTCTTTCATGAAGGACGACAGAAATCAGTGAACAATTAACTGTTGATATGCTGAAATCAGAGGATTTGCACAATTTAAAAAAAAAAAACTGGCTGCACACGATTACTCGATTATTAAAATAGTAATCGATTACTTGTCGATTGATCAATTCATTTTGACGGCTCTTCTTCAATCATTTGGGTGTGCGTGTCTTCCTAAACAGCAACGGCAATTTTGAGGAACAGCTTTTTCCGTCTTTTTTTTTAATGCGGCTTCCTGTTTTGACAACCTCAGCGCCGTCGTGTGCTCGACACGTTTCCTCATTTCAACACACGTGACCTCGCTGTCGATGTTCTGTTTAGTCTGGAACACCTCCGAGACTGCAGAGGCGTCTCCGGGGAACATCTGCAGCACTGCCAGATGTCACGCACACACAAACACGTGCGCTCTGATAAATAAATGTCACCCCATTCCATGCGGTGTCTCCCTCCAGTCGTTTAACACAACTTCTATATGGACTTTATGCTGTACACAATATAAACTCCGTTTTCTTGAGGTTAAAGTTAGAGTAAAAATGTGAAATGTATTTCTGTTGTACAAATTGAAATTATGCAAATGTCACTTTGTCCAGATAAAATTAATTGAATCCCAGCTCCCAGTTAGCTCCAATTAATTCCTCTGCTTAAATTCGCACCCGCATTCCTTCACATCCCCCAAATTCAACGTGTAACTAATGATCATTTTGAATAGCATATTCCTTGTGTGCATCTGACTTCCTTTTGAAAAGCAAATTCTGCCTAGCAACAACCTTGTAAAAACCATCTCATTGTTGCTGTGCCAATAAGCTGTTTTTATTATGACGTATGCCCATTTATTCAGTAAAAAAATAAATAAATAAATTTAGCTCTACAAGTCTTTTTAGCAACAAGCAGTTGGCTAAAAATAAGGTATTGCGCTTATGTCAAGTACTTGATTCTATACAACCAATTCTGCCTAGCAACAAGTGATCTCTTCAAAAATGCATTTTGTTGAGGTGTTCCTGAAAAGCAATTGCCTTCCACAAATTCTGCCTAGCAACAACCTTGTAAAAAAACATCTCACTGTTGCCGTGCTGTTTTCTTATAAAGTATGCTCATTAATTCTGTAAATAAAAAAAATAATTACTTAACTCTACAAGTCTGCCTAGCAACAAGCGGTTAACTAAAAATAATGAATTGCACCCATGTCAAAGACTACGCAACCAATTCTGCCTAGCAACACGTGATCTCATCCAAAACGTCCTGTCTTCAGCCGCAGGAGCTGACGGACATTTTGGAGATCAGCAACATGGTGTTCACGAGTCTCTTCAGCCTGGAGATGCTGCTGAAAGTCTTGGCCCTCGGCCTCTTCGGCTACATCAAGAACCCCTACAACGGCTTCGACAGCACCATCGTCATCATCAGGTGGAATGTTCTGGCGACACACGCAAACATTTTACAGGGGATTTTGATGTTCCCTTCACATTTTCCACCGGGATATTTGATGTCTCCATTGGATGTGTGTCAGTGTGTGGGAGATTGTAGGCGAGGCGGAGGGCGGTCTGTCCGTGTTGCGTACCTTCCGTCTGCTGCGGGTTCTGAAGCTGGTGCGCTTCTTGCCAGCCCTGAGGAGGCAGCTGGTGGTGCTCATGAAGACCATGGACAATGTGGCCACCTTCTGCATGCTGCTCATGCTCTTTATTTTCATCTTCAGGTATGAGATTGCAGAATCTGCAGTTTCATGGCGAGTTTTCAGGTCATGAACTCTTCAGACAAAATGGCTGACTGGGTGTGGCTTCTCGAGACTTTTTTTATGTGTCTACTCATGATTGACATGCCTACCAAATTTAAGTAAAACTGCCTTTGGTGGCTGATTTTTTTTTTTCTTTTTTAACTCATTCACTCCCAGCCATTTTCACAGAAGCAATCCTCCTCACTCCGGCTGTTTTACTGGATTTTGACTGATTTTGCAAGGCCCACAGAATATTGTGTTCTATTGCTATAAAAACGTGGAACCTACCAAAAGAAAGATTAGAGTCTCTTCTTTCATCAGGAAAAAAAGGTATATTTCTATTTGTTGCCATTTGCAGCAATTCGCATTAGAATATATCAATCATCATTATTTACAAATCTGTATAGAACTGTGGGTAAACAGGCTTTTTACAACATGGCCCTGGTTGATCTATTTTGCTCTGCTGCCACCTGCTGGCCGTTTGTGTGATAACTACCATTTCCTAAACCATTCTCTGCCGTTTCGAGGTTGCATCAAAGCCTGCTGTATGCTCTAGCATTAAAAAAAAAACATTTTAAAAAAAACATATAAATACGTCTTTGGGACACTTAAACCATTCAAAATAGAACATATTTAAGAAATTCTGGATGCCCCTACAAAGGTAAAGGGATTCTTTAAATCAAAATAATCAACTTCCTGTGTGTTTCCTGTAGGCTTCTTGAGCCCTTTTTTTTTGTGTTTACTCATGATAGGCAAACCTTCAAAATTTCATGTTGCTGAAGGAAACTCTCTTTGGGGGTTGAACTTTCTTTTCCAGGAAGTTGCTACCAAGCCAAATGGCCAATAAAATCAAAATGGCTGACTCCAAGTCCTCCCAAACATGGCTTTTTGAGACTTTTTTTGTAGGTCTACTCATATATAGGCATACCTGCAATATGTCATGTTGCGAAGTAGTGGCTGAATTCTTTCGAAAAAAGAAAAGATTATAAAAAAATTCAGGGAGTCAGGCGAACTGTAATTAATCGGTTTTCATACTCTGTGTTAACAAAAGTGGAGAAAAATTCAAACTAATAGAAATAGTTCAAACGAATTTTTGACGTTTAAAGCCGTCAATGGCAGTGAATGAGTTAAAAGAACTTCACTCACCAAAATGACTGATTGGACCCAAAAGGGCAAACTTCTTTTTCAAGTGCTGCTTTTTGAGACTTTTTTTTGTCTACTGTGAAACTCCCTTAAGCGGCCGAAATTCTTGAAACTTCTTATGTGTGGAGTTAGTGTATGGATATAAGATATGACATGACCAAATAATGCATTGTTGGCTTCTTTCTTTTGTTGTGTGCGCAGTATCTTGGGGATGCATTTGTTTGGATGTAAATTTGGTTTGCAACAAGACAGCGGCGACACGCTACCCGACAGAAAGAATTTCGACTCACTGCTTTGGGCCACAGTCACCGTCTTCCAGGTTACAAAACACAAAAAAACACACACACACACGATTGTGGTGTCCGCTATTTAATTTGAAATGAAATAGTAGGACATTTAAACCGAAGCAGCTTGTGGTGTCATTGGCCGCAGCCCAGATACTCATCTTTATTATTTTTAATCCAATCTAGAGCTGGCTGACTCTCAGCACTGCCCCCCCCCCCCCGCCCCCCCAGAAATGACCGAATGCAAGCCAATGGCAGAGCAACCAGATGATGCGCTTCACAAACAAAAAAAGCAAAGCAAAGACGAGGCACGAAAGAAAAAAAAAAAAGCACCCGGCAGGAGCTTGTTTAACGCCGACGAGCGTTATTGCTGTTCAGCCCGCAGAGACAAATATTAATTCCACGTTAATGTGCCTCTTATTACAGCGCAGTGAGAAAAGTAGTCTGTTGTTTTCACATTGTTTTGTTGTAGCAGCTGAAATCTTTTAAGCATCACTTTGTACCCAAGCACTCAAACGGCAAAACAAACTCACATTCTCTTGTATGTTTACAAACGCTCGTATGTTAGGCTTGTTTGTTTTGCTCTTGCTTGTTTCTGGTGATGTCATGTGCCCACTGCTCACTGGTGGGCAGCGGAAGCTAGCGGACGACGAGCCCAACGTTAGCCGAATGCTAACGTCTTGAGGCTAACTCTGATTTCGGCTTTTCTTATCAAGCGACGAGGATTGGAAGAATGACACAAAGTGAAAATTTAGCGCCAGATTGTTATGTCCAACAATATGTCATATTCATTTTGTTGTTTGAAAACTTTTTGCTATGTTTCAACAGCATGTATGCTAGCTTCATTTAAGACGCTAAATGGCTTTCAAGTTTACAAAAACATGTAGGATTTGTGGAATTTTCTTTATTAAGTTTGGTTTGTTGAAGCCGGAATTAACTTTGATGTAAAAAAAAAAAAACTAACAAAAACTAAGCACATACAAGACTCTAAATGTCCTTTTTCTAATAACACCTGGACGAGGGTTGTTAAAAGTTTAATAAATATTTAACAAGAAGAAGTGGATTAGATATTAACAAACCGACTCAAACCAAACCCAGAAAACAGGTGAGCCATGATTGGTGGTTCCCTACTTCCTCAGCACAGGTGATGTCATCTTCAGTCGACAGCAAGTGGAAATAATATATTGAATGAAAAATATGAAACATGAAAAATAATGTATTTAAAAAAATCTATATATATATTTAAAATATTTTTGACGTCACATACGTTAGGCTAGATTTAAAATTGTTTGATGTTTCTAAAAAAAAAACGTGTACGTTGGGTTCATTGAAATCCCGAAAACGTACCTAAATTGGCTTTGATCGTTCCTCATTTAGTTTTCTTTAAAGTCCGTAAAACATCATATAATGGGTTAATTTTTGAAGCAACTGTCTGACTGTTGTTTTTACGTGTGGTTCTGGTTCCCCTCAGATTCTGACGCAGGAGGACTGGAACGCCGTCTTGTACAACGGCATGGCGTCCACCACGCCGCTGGCCGCCCTCTACTTCGTCGCTCTCATGACCTTCGGCAACTACGTCCTCTTCAACCTGCTGGTGGCCATTTTGGTGGAAGGCTTCCAGGCTGAAGTAAGTTAGGCACTTTGCGGCTCCCCCGGCAGTGGCGGTAGCTACGGTGGTGACGTTAGTCGTGGTAGTTGCTTTGGCGCTGTCGGCTATGGCGCTAATAAATTGACGACGGTTCATCGGTAGCATTTTTTGCCAGTTGCAGTTTTAGTGGAGGTTGCGCTTGGTCAGCTTTGGCGACTTTGCCGGTGGATTTGGCTCTGCTTTGGGATTGGCTGTGGTGGCAGTGCGTCGGCAGCTTTGGCGCCGTCGGTGTTGTGAGCCGTGTTTGTGGGTTTGGCAGCGTCTCCACCAGTGCCGGGGTTGCCTTGTGCTGTCGGTGTCTGAGATAGCAGCCTTGGTGTCGGCTAGGCGATTATCGGCGCCGATGTTCAGCATTTTGACGAATAGCGGCCATTTTGAAGAATCATATGGCCGGTAATAAATCCATCTAAACCAAAGTGGTGTTTTCCTTTATTCACTTCTCTACGAGAAATTCTAGGTCATTCTGCACCAGCCCCTCCCAACCTGAGAAAACGAGCTGTTGGCACATTTTGACGTCATTAGGAGCGGATCCAACCCCGCGCCAACTCTGTGGACTAAACGCACGCCCACTTTCTCTGAGAACAAAAGTGTTAACTTCAGGGAACTAATTTAAATGTACTTATTTTTAAGTTGCTGGCCTTGCACCTTCTGTTTTTGTTTGAAATTAAAACTGAGATAAGTAAAAAATTTATTCTTCCGATATTTTGAAATTTTAAATTACTTTATTTACTGTAGAATTTTTTTTTACGTTTTTATTTAACTTGTGAAAACATGCTACTGCCCCTGGGAGATCCCAGAACTTTTTGTTAGATTTCTAAAACAAAGATGTCTATTGACTAAGATTTTTTTTTAATCCAAGATTTTACGAACCCTAAAAGTTGTTAAATAAACATATGCTTTAAAATTCATTAAGAGCTGGAGTTTGTATTTTTTTCAAATTTTGACGTCAATATTTTCCTTTTTAATGAAAATAAGTATCGGCTCCAAATATCGGTTATCGGCGTCTTTGACTACTAATAATCGGTATTGTATCAGCCCTGAAAAAAAACATATCGCTCGATCTCTAGTTTCTGCGTCCTTGCCGGCACCGTTGACAATAGCATTGGCGGCGGTGATAGCAAAGCTGTCTTGCAGAGAATAATCTCCACAATCCCGTTTACATGCTTTTGTCTCGCTCGAGTTCGACATGGTTCTTATGAAACACACACACACTAACACACACTTGTACACACTCCAAACTCTCCAGGGCAGGCTTGTGTTTGGTATCGCTCTGTCATTCACAGCTGGTGAGCTTTTGTTGTTTAGTTTTTGCTGCTTTATCTCCACCATCACACAATGCACACTGATAGTCACACGCTGATAAACACACACGCTGATAGACACACACCGGTAGACACACACCGGTTGATGCCCTCCGCCTCAGCCGTCCTCCATCTTTGCAGGGAAAATTCTAATTAAATTGGGCCAAGCTTTATTGCTGTGACGACGGGAGATCAGCGCCAAAAAAATCCCCCTCGGCCCGTCTGCCTCATCTGACTCATGCTTTTGTGTATCTTTGTGTGTTGTTGTGCGTCCGTCTTTTAGGGTGACGCCAGCCGATCGGATTCGGACGACGAGGGCCAGTCGCTGTCTTACGACGACGAGGAGAAGCTGAGGGAGTTGTACGCCGCCGGTAATTAGCTAGCCTGAGAAGCTAACGTAGCGGTCTTGGCATGTACTCAAACTTTTCACCTTCTTCATTCCGAACTGGAAGAGCTGAAGATCCGGGCCATGATCGCCAGCCCCAACGGTCTGCTCAACCCCAGGGCTTCCATGCCGCCGCCCCTTTCCTTGCCCGTCATCACGCACACGGCAGCCACGCCCACCGTGATCTACGGACAATCGAGACGCACGAGTGCCGCCTCGGTGGTGGACAGCTTCGAGCAGCAGAGGTCGCCGGTGAGCTTTCGCGTTGCACATTGCTGCGGGATAAAATGTTAAGAATAAGACGCATGATAGACGAGTTAATGGAGATAGCGTGGAGAGCAGTGCTGCCACCTAGTGGCCTTTTATAAGTATTGCTGCAAGAAATACACCCGTGTCCAAGAACATCACCCAAAAAATTGCGAAACTGAAGACTCACAAGATTTTCTGACAATAATGGAAAGTCAACTCATGAAATGAACTACCATTGTAATATTTAATACAGAAACACATCTCTTTTTTTTTAAGTAAAAATAATGGGAGGGAAAACCCTACAAAATAATCACATGTATCGTAAAAGAAGTTCAATGTTGCAAGATTTCATACAGATTTTTTAATAAAAAGAATACAAATGCTTGATGCATATTATATCGCACACTATTCACTATTTGTCCTGATATCTTGTAACATTTGACTTAATAAGGATTTATTAACAAAATAGCTTGATTTTTGTGACATCTTGTAACATAGCTACAATATTTATTTATTTTTTAAACACATAACATGTAATATTTTTTATTTTTTATTTTCTTAATTAAAAAAAATATTTAAAATATAACTTATTTATTTAAATAAAAAATAGTCATATCTTGTATTAGGATATTTAACTTTTTATTGTAATTAATAAAATGTATATCCTGTAAAATGCAATGTTTGTAAAACTTGATTTGTTTTCCCCCCAAAAAGTTAAAATGCTGTCTTCTTTTAATATTCAACTTTTTTTGCTTTGTATGATTTGATTTTTTTTTTACTTTGCAACAATTACAAAAGCAAAAGTAGTTTGATATATTGTAATACAAAATATTTTTATTAAAATTTTTCAAGATTAAAAGTTACATGGTATATTATAATATTCAACTTTTTTCATGATTTTTTTTTTAATTTTAAAAATAGTGTGATATCTCATACATTAAAGTTTTTTTTACCACATAATAAAAGGCTTTTCTACCTTATAACAACTGACTGGTTTTTTTTGCTCTTCAACCCTTTGGTTTCTAATAAATCCAAGTCCCGGTTTTGTCGTCTGCACAGCCTCCATGGGACAGCCGCCGCTCCAGCTGGACCAGCCTGGGCCGGGCCCCCAGCCTGGGCCGCAGGAGCCAGTCGGGGGAGATGGAGTCGCTGCTGTCCGACGGCCACAGCGCCTCCGACGCCGGCAGCAGAGAGGCGTCGGTGGACACGCCCGATTACCTGCAGGTGCCTGTGTTGCACACGCCCGATTGCAACGGGACCGCCGCCTTCCACCTGCCCGAGCACGCTTACGACGACACGTTCCAGACATCGCTTTACAACACGCACGCTGAGGACGAGGACGTGGAGGAGGTTGGCAATTTTTCGACTTAAATAGGGAACTATATATATATATATATATATATATATATATATATATGTATATACACATATATACACATATATAGTAATTTATTTATTTAGAATTTTGGCAGTTTTGGTCCATACTACCAGGACAAAGGCGGTTTGCAACACAAAACGCGCTTAGGACCGCCCCCTCATTTGAATATAATTCAGAAATTAAAGCAAAAAAATTAAATATGAATGGAAAATAAATATAAATGGAAAATAAATATAAATGAAAAAATATATATATATACACATTATATTTATTTTCCATTTATATGAATTTTTTTAGCTTTAATTTCCTAATTATATTTTTTTTATATCCGATGTTATTTTCACTTTTAGTCATTTATTTATTTCGAATTTTGGCAGTTTTGGTCCATACTACCAGGACAAAGGCGGTTTGCAACACAAAACGCGCTTAGGACCGCCCCCTCATTTGAATATAATTCAGAAATTAAAGCAAAAAAATTTCATATGAATGGAAAATAAATATAAATGAAAATATATATATATATACATTATATTTATTTTCCATTTATATGAATTTTTTTAGCTTTAATTTCCTAATTATATTTTTTTTATAGCCGATGTTATTTTCACTTTTAGTCATTTATTTATTTAGAATTTTGGCAGTTTTGGTCCATACTACCAGGACAAAGGCGGTTTGCGACACAAAACGCGCTTAGGACCGCCCCCTCATTTGAATATAATTCAGAAATTAAAGCAAAAAAATGTAATATGAATGGAAAATAAATATGAATGGAAAATAAATATAAATGAAAATATATATATATATACATTATATTTATTTTCCATTTATATACATTTTTTTAGCTTTAATTTCCTAATTATATTTTTTTATATCCGATGTTATTTTCACTTTTAGTCATTTATTTATTTTGAATTTTGGCAGTTTTGGTCCTCTATAATATTCATCTTTGAATGTGTAACTCAAATGGCGCCAGTATACAAAAAAAAAAAGAATTGACCTTGCTGTTCCACTGTAAACCCAAAATGCATTCCTTGAGGAGGATGTGGATCGTGTGCCGTTGCAGACTTTGTACCAGAAGCTGAGGAAACTGCTGGAGCCGTATGAGCCTCAGTGGTGCGTGGAGCACGAGGATTGGTCGCTCTACGTGTTTGCTCCGCACAACCGGTAAATCCCCTCGCGTGCGGTCGACCGAGCGCGGCGTGTCAAAACGCACAGTGTTTACAGAGTGTGTGTGCGTGCGTGCGTGCGTGTGTGTTTGTGTGTACGTGTAGCTTCAGGCTGTGGTGTCAGAAAACCATTGGACACAAGATGTTCGATTACATCATCCTGCTCTTCATCTTCCTTAACTGCATCACCATCGCGCTGGAGAGGCCCGACATTCAGCCGCACAGCATGGTAACACACACACACACACACACACACACACACACACAAACACAAACACAAACAACAACACACACACACATGCATGCCAACATACATAATGCAATATGTGGCAGCCAATGGATGCTTCATTAGGTACATCTTACGTACTGTATATTGTTTATGTTCTGTAAATACAAGCCCATTAAAAAAAAATGTAAACAAAAAACTAAAAATATTAAAAATATGAATTAAAATATGTATCTAAGTCTAAATATAACAATGTGTTATATATATATATATATATTTTTTTTTTTTTTAATGCAGTGTGTTTTCTCAGCTCAATGCGTTCTATACATGAGATTTGTTCCCAAAGAAAATGATAATAATATAATAATTATTATTATGATATTAATATGGATATTGAATTGTAGTTTACCTTACTTTATTACACAATGCTTACTGAGCTTTTTATTTTATTTTACACTTGACAAATACTCTATATACGGTATAAAAAAAAAACTAAAGTAAAACAAACCATTTAAAAAAGAAAAATACCAATAAACCTCCTCTAAAAACTAAAACGAACTGAACTTTAACATAAAAGAAACTTATAAAAAACGAACTATAATAAAAAATCCCAAACTATTAAGTCAAACTGTCACCATCATAAAGTGCATTCTCAAGGAGTTCATCACAAAAAAAAAATCTGAGCCTCACCCAAAAAGCCAAAGAAAAAGCTACATGCGCTTGATTTGATTTTGATTAGAATTTTTATTTCGAACATGCATTTAAAAAAATTATGAAAAATTATGAAAATTAAAATTGTGAAGCCAAACTTGCAAAATGCAAAAATAAATATATAATAATAATAATAATAATAATAATAATAATAATAAACAACAAACTATTGAAGCAAACAAGAAACAAAACTTGTTAGACGTACATGTTCGGAAATGAAAAGTATAAACATTTGGCTAAACGTAGAATTAGGCTACCTGGTATATTATTGGATGTTATGAGGATTAATAGACGTATTTGTAATAAATAATATATACTTGGCTTTTGCATAGCAACAGCAATAATAATAATGTGAAATTGATAACAATAACTTGCTCCGTCCCACAGCGTTTGCCTGAATATCTCACGTGATGCTTTGAACTCTGAATTTGATGAATTTGTATCTTTTTTTCCTTCTCCAATGTTGCTTTGAACTTCAATTTTTGATCTATGTTTGCGATTTGACTGTTTCCCCCCTTTGGGCGTTTATGCGTAATAATAATCAGCCAACCCTGATTATTACGATTACAGTGTCCCGCTATGTTTTTCATTATCTTTTCATCTTCTGCACTGGTAATTGTTTTCTTTTTAACGAAGAAAAATGACAGGAACTTGAAAGCGTTAACGTGACAAATGTCTCATTGTGTGCGTGTGTGTGTTTTTTTTGCAGGAGCGAGTGTTCCTCAGCGTGTCCAATTACATCTTCACTGTGATCTTTGTCGGCGAAATGATGATCAAGGTAAGTCTGACGAGGCCATTTTCTCTTCGGCAGTGCTTCACGCTGGGGGCCGAAATCAATTACATCGTCACATTTATGGGAGATATCAATCAATCACATAACCTGAACAGAAATGATCCTAAAAAAATGGACTTACTTAATTAAGCATGTCACCAATCAGAAAACTAACAGGCTTTATAACTGTGAACATGTTTTTCTATTGTTGTGGGGACCTAAATATGTAACAATTGGGGGTCATAAATCATACAATCTGCCTAGAAATTATACTAATTGACTTTTGTTTTGGGGGGTTTTAAATCATGAAACAAATCAGAATCTATCGTCTAATTCCCTTCCGAAGTAATGGAAAACATTTTTTGCATGTTTTAAATATGTATTCATTACTGCTTAGCAAACACATTTGAGGGTCATAAATTTCATGACCTCAACAGAAATGATGGACTTGTTTAATCACAAGTCAGAAAACTAACATGACATATGCAATATGCATGTTTCAACACATTTTCTTAGTGCTGTTTGCAGAGGTGGCAAATCCAGGTCCAGAAAATAAAAACCCTGCCACAGTTTGGCTTTAGCCCCTAGTGCTAGCTAGCTCGCTATCTCCCTAGCAGGTAAACGAGCCCCATGGGTGCTAGTTAGCTAGCCCGCTAGCTCCCTAGCAGGTAAACGAGCCCCATGGGTGCTAGTTAGCTAGCTCGCTATCTCCCTAGCAGGTAAACGAGCCCCATGGGTGCTAGCTAGCTGGCTAGCTTGCGCCCTAGCAGGTAAACGAGCCCTATGGGTGCTAGCTAGCTAGCTCGCTATCTCCCTAGCAGGTAAACGAGCCCCATGGGTGCTAGCTAGCTAGCTCGCTAGCTCCCTAGCAGGTAAACGAGCCCCATGGGTGCTAGCTAGCTAGCTCGCTATCTCCCTAGCATTTAAACGAGCCCCATGGGTGCTAGCTAGCTGGCTAGCTTGCGCCCTAGCAGGTAAACGAGCCCTATGGGTGCTAGCTAGCTAGCTAGCTCCTTAGCAGGTAAACGAGCACCATGCTAGTCTAGTTAGTTAGCTCGGGAGCTAGCTAACTATAGCGTGAGGCTAAAGCCAAACTGTGGCAGGAGTTTGACTTCCTGGACCTGGATTTGGCACCTCTGGCTGTTTGGATCTAAAAATCTGAATTCTAACATGATTTATGTATATTTGTTTGTAAATTGTTTCACATTTGGGGGTCATAAATCACATAATCTCTCTAGAAATGGTACTAATAGACTTCAATTTTTAACTATCCAGTGACAAAAAGACTTGATTATATTACGTTTGTAAATATGGCTGTGTTAAATGTGTTCTCCTGATGTTGCTAGCAGTCATAGGTTGGGGGTCATAAATCAAATAATCTTAACAGATATCATGCTCAAGATGGAATAATATGATTTAAACGTGTTCATCTAATTTAGTTTGGAGCTAATGCTATTTATTTACACAGCCACTTTTGGGGATGACATCAATCACATAACCTTCCTAGAAATGATGCTCTTTGACTTACTTGTTCTAAAATGGTTTCTTAGTGTTGCTCAAATTA
This sequence comes from Vanacampus margaritifer, assembly GCF_051991255.1. Classification (NCBI taxonomy): domain Eukaryota; kingdom Metazoa; phylum Chordata; class Actinopteri; order Syngnathiformes; family Syngnathidae; genus Vanacampus; species Vanacampus margaritifer. Next base: position 2,864,358 of record NC_135438.1, read on the forward strand.
AATCACATGACATGAACAAAAAGTGGACTTAAATCACAACATGATTTATGTTTTGTCAGCGTTGTGGAGACCTAAATCTGTCATATTCGGGGTTCAGAAATCACACAATTTTTTTCTAATGTTAGACCTGCAAAATCAGAAGTCACAAATAATGTGATATATGCTTGCGAACGTGCTTTGCAGTATTGTGGGGACATTTAAGGCTGCTAAATCACGAAACCTCACGAGAAATGTTATTGATTGTTGTGCACGTGTGTGTGTGCACGTGTGTGTTCAGGTGGTAGCGATGGGCATGTACTTTGGCGGCAAGGGTGTGTATCTGCAGAGTAGCTGGAACATCTTGGACGGGGTCCTGGTGTTGGTGTCCATGGTGGACATCCTGGTGTCGGTGGCGTCAGCGGGCGGGAATCGGATCCTGGGCATCCTGCGCGTGCTGCGGCTGCTGCGCACCCTGCGGCCGCTCAGGTGACAATCTTTCTTGACTGCCTTTCTTACTGTTCTGTCATTTACACTGCCGCATTACAATAAACAAATACAATTTTTGAATCATCTTTGTGGGAGACTCAACTTGCAATTTTTTTTTCCATTTTAAAAATTCTCAATACAAGCCACCAAATCTCACTCAATTGCGGAAAGTAAGAAAAAAATTTGTCTCCGATTGTAGTTTCTCTGACTGACCCGGAATTGTATGGCGATATGTATGTTAGCTCATTAGCTCCCAAAAACGTATAAATACGTTCTATTGTAAATATTAAAATGGTCCCAAAAAACACCATGTTTTTTTTTTATGCAAGAGCATACAGAAGGTTTTGACGTAGCCTCTGAACTGAAGAGAACGCTTGAAGTAATCGTAGTCAGCAGGTGTCAGCAGAGTGTAAGAGATCAACCAGGGCCATGTTGCAAAAGATCTTTCCCCCAGTTTTGAACAGAATAATGATGAAACTTAGCTATATTCTAATGCTAATTGCTGCACAACGGAAACCGATAGAAATTGACTTTTTTTTTTCCTGATGAAAGAAGAGACTTTCTTTTGGTGAGTTCCATGTTTTTATAGCAATAGAACAGAATATTCTGTGGGCCTTGTAAAATAAAATGTTGAATTATGTATCGACAACATTAAAAACTAGAGAAGGGAAACTTGTGAAAACTTTCTTGAGCACGTACTGTTTACGTAACAATTCGAAATGAAAACTGTGAGCTGCGATGAACGGCCCACACGTCCCCACACCTGTCAAGGTCCTGCGAAAGTTGGGATATATATATATATATATATATATATATATATATATATATATATATTCCTGAGAATGATCCCACCTGCACAATGTGGTGAGATTTGGAGGCTGGGAAAAGCCCCAAACCAAATATTTCGCTTCTGCTTCTCGTCATGTTGCACGCGAGCACACAACATTGTGGGCGGCAGCTAAGCGCGTTTGCTGCTGTTTCAGGGTGATCAGTCGAGCTCCGGGCCTGAAACTGGTGGTGGAGACCCTGATCACGTCGCTCAGGCCCATCGGGAACATCGTCCTCATCTGCTGTGCCTTTTTCATCGTGTTTGGGATCCTGGGGGTTCAGGTAAACACGAATATGCAGATTTCCACGCCTGCTGTACGGTTCTGATTGCTTGAAGACAAACGAGGTGTTGGATTACGGATGAAATAGGACACAATGGGAAAATGCAAATGAGGTGCTGATAAAGCATCACACTCTATTGCTGTGCGATTTGGCTCGATTTGCGATCGATCCCAATCAAGGACCAGTAGCTCTTATACTAGTATTTTTAGTATTTGGTATTCCTGTTTAAGTTTATTTTTTACAATACAGGGGGAGGGATCCTCTCATTTTTGAATGTGATCGTATTGATGTGTTTTTAAATCATGCAATCATTAATTTTCAATTGCCCTAAATTCACTCCAATCAAACAACAATGCGATCCAATCTCGATTAACTCCAGTTAGGATGTGATACAGTTCACTTCGATTGCAAAGCAAAACAATATGATTCACTCCAATTATTATATAAATAAAACACGATTCACTGGAATTTTAATGCGATTCACTCCAATTACGATACGAACGCGAGAGGAATCATACAGTCCAATTACAAAATGACTCACTCCAATTATGAAATGAATCACTTGAAGTACAATTGACTCTAATTAGGGTCCGATTCACTCCAATGACAATACGATATGGTAAGAAACTCTTCAATTACCCCATGAATTGAATCAATTTCACTCCAATTATGATGTGCTTAACTCCAATTACAATTTGAATCGATGTGATTCACTCTTAATTCTGATACGATTCTCTTCAATTGCTGTATGAGTGCAATCGATTTCAGCCCAGTTTTGATTTGAATCTCTACAATTCATTCAAATATGATACAAATCACTCCTGTTGCGATGCAAGTTACTCTAATTACGGTCCAATTCACTTCAATTCCGATTCGATTCACTCCAGTTGCAACATGAGTCACTCTAACTCCGATTCCGATTCTTTGTGTTGTGATGTGTTTATTTTTCGATTACGATGAACGAAAACATACTTTAAAATCAATTCACTGTTTAGAGGGAACTGTGAAAATTAAACAAAGTAGAAAGAATATTGCATCATAAAAAATTGTTACGGTGAGACTCATGATTTTCACAATTGTAATCAGATTTTGCGTGTCAGCATAATATACTTTGCATTCATTTTTATTTATTTATTTGATTGGCTCACATTTGTTTTTGAATCTACTGCTTTACCGTCTCACAGTGAGGCATGGCTCACTGGCCTTTTGAAGGACTCGACCCAGAGACCAAAAAAAAAAATGTTGTTCCAGTTACCGACTCTGTGATATTACGATATACGGAGCGTGTGCGCGTGTGTTTGTGTGTGCAGTTATTCAAAGGCAAGTTCTTCCACTGTGAAGGCTACAACGTGACCAGCATCGCCAACAAGACGCAGTGCTTGGATGCGGGGCACCGCTGGCTACGCAGGAAGTACAACTTTGACAACCTGGGACAGGTGTGACACACGTGCGCGCGCGCACACACACACGCACGCACGCACGCACGCACTGATGTCAATGAAATGTCCGTCCCGCAGGCGCTGATGTCTCTGTTTGTGCTGTCGTGTAAAGACGGCTGGGTCAGCATCATGTACGACGGCCTGGACGCGGTCGGCGTCGACCAGCAGGTGCCACGCCGTCCCTCAAAGACACGTCAAAGACAATCCTTACCTGACTTGCCATTTGTTCGTTACAGTCAACCTTCTACTCAATGAGACACAAATGAAAAATAAGTGCAAAAGGAACGTTTGAATGAACATATGTCAGCAAAAAAAATTAACAAAACAATCAAATACTAAATTATTTATTCATGCTTGTTTTCAATGTTATTTTAATTGGGTGATTATAATTAAATTTATTAAAGAATAAGCAATTATTTAAATTTTTTTAACTATTACTACTAATATTTATTAAAATAAATCAATTAAAAAAATTATAAATAATTTTTAACTAACCAATTTTAGGGAAAATGGCTACAATAATGCAACAAATAAAACAGAGTTTTTGTTTGCATTTTTCTAATTTATTATTTCTAAATAAATAAAAATAAAAAAATTTAGCTGTAATGCCAAACTGCTTAGTTTCTAGATTAGTTATTAGTTTATTACGGTTTAAAAAAATAATAATTGTTAAACTATTTAATAAGGTTAAATATATAATAAATAAAATTTAAAAACATTTTTTTTAATATATCAGTTTTAGGCTGAAATTTGCTAAATTAATGTAAGTAAAATGATTGATTTTAATGACAAAATTATTCATGCTCATTTTTCAAATATATTATTTACAATTATCAGATAATAATAGTTTAAAACAAAAAACAAAACAAAAAAATATATATATAATTGATTATTTTACTCCGACTTAAAATAAAAATGGCAATAATATATGTGATAAATGCATAAATAAAATTGATAAATATTTTTTTATTCAAATCTAGTGGTAAAACTGAACGAGTGCAAAAATCTAAA